>NW_027617293.1:0-128802 GCF_964187855.1 Myxine glutinosa | reverse complement strand
GTGTTGGTGCAGGAAACCACTTTTGCACTTGTATTAGTGTGGAAGAAACACTTTTTGCACTTGTGATAGTGTTGAAAATCCACTTTTCGCACTTGTGTTAGTGTTGAAAAACCACTTTTCGCACTTGTGTTAGTGCAGGAAACCACTTTTGCACTTGTATTAGTGTGGAAAAACCACTTTTCGCACTTGTGTTAGTGTTGAAAAACCACTTTTCGCACTTGTGTTAGTGTTGAAAAACCACTTTTCGCACTTGTGTTGGTGCAGGAAACCACTTTTGCACTTGTATTTGTATGGAAAAAACACTATTTGCACTTGTGATAGTGTTGAAAAACCACTTTTTGCACTTGTGTTAGTGTTGAAAAACCACTTTTCGCACTTGTGTTAGTGTTGAAAAACCACTTTTCGCACTTGTGTTGGTGCAGGAAACCACTTTTGCACTTGTATTAGTGTGGAAAAACCACTTTTCGCACTTGTGTTAGTGTTGAAAAACCACTTTCGCACTTGTGTTAGTGTTGAAAAACCACTTTTCGCACTTGTGTTGGTGCAGGAAACCACTTTTGCACTTGTATTAGTGTGGAAAAACCACTTTTGCACTTGTATTAGTGTGGAAAAAACACTTTTTGCACTTGTGATAGTGTTGAAAAACCACTTTTCGCACTTGTGTTAGTGTTGAAAAACCTATTTTCGCACTTGTGTTAGTGTTGAAAAACCACTTTTTGCACTTGTGTTAGTGTTGAAAAACCACTTTTCGCACTTGTGTTGGTGCAGGAAACCACTTTTGCACTTGTATTAGTGTGGGAAAACCACTTTTGCACTTGTATTAGTGTGGAAAAAACACTTTTTGCACTTGTGATAGTGTTGAAAAACCACTTTTTGCACTTGTGTTAGTGTTGAAAAACCACTTTTCGCACTTGTGTTGGTGGAGGAAACCACTTTTGCACTTGTATTAGTGTGGAAAAACCACTTTTCGCACTTGTGTTAGTGTTGAAAAACCACTTTTCGCACTTGTGTTAGTGTTGAAAAACCACTTTTCGCACTTGTGTTAGAGTTGAAAAACCACTTTTCGCACTTGTGTTAGTGTTGAAAAACCACATTTCGCACTTGTGTTGGTGCAGGAAACCACTTTTGCACTTGTATTAGTGTGGAAAAACCACTTTTGCACTTGTATTAGTGTGGAAAAAACACTTTTTGCACTTGTGATAGTGTTGAAAAACCACTTTTCGCACTTGTGTTAGTGTTGAAAAACCACTTTTCGCACTTGTGTTAGTGTTGAAAAACCACTTTTCGCACTTGTGTTGGTACAGGAAACCACTTTTGCACTTGTATTAGTGTGGAAAAAACACTTTTGCACTTGTATTAGTGTGGAAAAAACACTTTCTGCACTTGTGATAGTGTTGAAAAACCACTTTTCGCACTTGTGTTAGTGTTGAAAAACCACTTTTCGTACTTGTGTTGGTGCAGGAAACCACTTTTGCACTTGTATTAGTGTGGAAAAACCACTTTTCGCACTTGTGTTAGTGTTGAAAAACCACTTTTCGCACTTGTGTTAGTGTTGAAAAACCACTTTTCGCACTTGTGTTGGTGCAGGAAAACCACTTTTTCACTTGTATTAGTGTGGAAAAAACACTATTTGCACTTGTGATAGTGTGGCAAAAACACTTTTTGCACTTGTGATAGTGTTGAAAAACCACTTTTCGCACTTGTGTTAGTGTTGAAAAACCACTTTTCGCACTTCTGTTGGTGCAGGAAACCATTTTTGCACTTGTGATAGTGTTGAAAAACCACATTTCGCACTTGTGTTAGTGTTGAAAAACCACTTTTCGCACTTGTGTTGGTGCAGGAAACCACTTTTGCACTTGTATTAGTGTGGAAAAACCACTGTTGCACTTGTATTAGTGTGGAAAAAACACTTTTTGCACTTGTGATAGTGTTGAAAAACCACTTTTCGCACTTGTGTTAGTGTTGAAAAACCTATTTTCGCACTTGTGTTAGTGTTGAAAAACCACTTTTCGCACCTGTGTTAGTGTTGAAAAACCACTTTTCGCACTTGTGTTGGTGCAGGAAACCACTTTTGCACTTGTATTAGTGTGGAAAAACCACTTTTGCACTTGTATTAGTGTGGAAAAAACACTTTTTGCACTTGTGATAGTGTTGAAAAACCACTTTTCGCACTTGTGTTAGTGTTGAAAAACCACTTTTCGTACTTGTGTTGGTACAGGAAACCACTTTTGCACTTGTATTAGTGTGGAAAAACCACTTTTCGCACTTGTGTTAGTGTTGAAAAACCACTTTTCGCCCTTGTGTTAGTGTTGAAAAACCACTTTACGCACTTGTGTTGGTGCAGGAAACCACTTTTGCACTTGTATTAGTGTGGAAAAACCACTTTTTGCACTTGTGTTAGTGTTGAAAAACCACTTTTCGCACTTGTGTTAGTGTTGAAAAACCACTTTTCGCACTTGTGTTGGTGCAGGAAAACCACTTTTGCACTTGTATTAATGTGGAAAAAACACTATTTGCACTTGTGATAGTGTGGAAAAAACACTTTTTGCACTTGTGATAGTGTTGAAAAACCACTTTTCGCACTTGTGTTAGTGTTGAAAAACCACTTTTCGCACTTGTGTTGGTGGAGGAAACCACTTTTGCACTTGTATTAGTGTGGAAAAACCACTTTTCGCACTTGTGTTAGTGTTGAAAAACCACTTTTCGCACTTGTGTTAGTGTTGAAAAACCACTTTTCGCACTTGTGTTAGAGTTGAAAAACCACTTTTCGCACTTGTGTTAGTGTTGAAAAACCACATTTCGCACTTGTGTTGGTGCAGGAAACCACTTTTGCACTTGTATTAGTGTGGCAAAAACCACTTTTGCACTTGTATTAGTTGGAAAAAACACTTTTTGCACTTGTGATAGTGTTGAAAAACCACTTTTCGCACTTGTGTTAGTGTTGAAAAACCACTTTTCGCACTTGTGTTAGTGTTGAAAAACCACTTTTCGCACTTGTGTTGGTACAGGAAACCACTTTTGCACTTGTATTAGTGTGGAAAAAACACTTTTTGCACTTGTGATAGTGTTGAAAAACCACTTTTCGCACTTGTGTTAGTGTTGAAAAACCACTTTTCGCACTTGTGTTGGTGCAGGAAACCAATTTTGCACTTGTATTAGTGTGGAAAAACTACTTTCGCACTTGTGTTAGTGTTGAAAAACCACTTTTCGCACTTGTGTTAGTGTTGAAAAACCACTTTTCGCACTTGTGTTGGTGCAGGAAACCACTTTTGCACTTGTATTAGTGTGGAAAAAACACTATTTGCACTTGTGATAGTGTTGAAAAACCACTTTTCGCACTTGTGTTAGTGTTGAAAAACCACTTTTCGCACTTGTGTTAGTGTTGAAAAACCACTTTTCGCACTAGTGTTGGTGCAGGAAACCACTTTTGCACTTGTATTAGTGTGGAAAAAACACTTTTTGCACTTGTGATAGTGTTGAAAAACCACTTTTCGCACTTGTGTTAGTGTTGAAAAACCACATTTCGCACTTGTGTTGGTGCAGGAAACCACTTTTGCACTTGTATTAGTGTGGAAAAACCACTTTTGCACTTGTATTAGTGTGGAAAAAACACTTTTTGCACTTGTGATAGTGTTGAAAAACCACTTTTCGCACTTGTGTTAGTGTTGAAAAACCACTTTTCGTACTTGTGTTGGTGCAGGAAACCACTTTTGCACTTGTATTAGTGTGGAAAAACCACTTTTCGCACTAGTGTTAGTGTTGAAAAACCACTTTTCGCCCTTGTGTTAGTGTTGAAAAACCACTTTTCGCACTTGTGTTGGTGCAGGAAACCACTTTTGCACTTGTATTAGTGTGGAAAAACCACTTTTTGCACTTGTGTTAGTGTTGAAAAACCACTTTTCGCACTTGTGTTAGTGTTGAAAAACCACTTTTCGCACTTGTGTTGGTGCAGGAAAACCACTTTTGCACTTGTATTAGTGTGGAAAAAACACTATTTGCACTTGTGATAGTGTTGAAAAACCACTTTTCGCACTTGTGTTAGTGTTGAAAAACCACTTTTCGCACTTGTGTTGGTGCAGGAAAACCACTTTTGCACTTGTATTAGTGTGGAAAAAACACTATTTGCACTTGTGATAGTGTGGCAAAAACACTTTTTGCACTTGTGATAGTGTTGAAAAACCACTTTTCGCACTTGTGTTAGTGTTGAAAAACCACTTTTCGCACTTGCGTTGGTGGAGGAAACCACTTTTGCACTTGTATTAATGTGGAAAAACCACTTTTCGCACTTGTGTTAGTGTTGAAAAACCACTTTTCGCACTTGTGTTAGTGTTGAAAAACCACTTTTCGCACTTGTGTTAGAGTTGAAAAACCACTTTTCGCACTTGTGTTAGTGTTGAAAAACCACATTTCGCACTTGTGTTGGTGCAGGAAACCACTTTTGCACTTGTATTAGTGTGGAAAAACCACTTTTGCACTTGTATTAGTGTGGAAAAAACACTTTTTGCACTTGTGATAGTGTTGAAAAACCACTTTTCGCACTTGTGTTAGTGTTGAAAAACCACTTTTCGCACTTGTGTTGGTACAGGAAACCACTTTTGCACTTGTATTAGTGTGGAAAAAACACTTTTTGCACTTGTGATAGTGTTGAAAAACCACTTTTCGCACTTGTGTTAGTGTTGAAAAACCACTTTTCGCACTTGTGTTGGTGCAGGAAACCAATTTTGCACTTGTATTAGTGTGGAAAAACTACTTTTCGCACTTGTGTTAGTGTTGAAAAACCACTTTTCGCACTTGTGTTAGTGTTGAAAAACCACTTTTCGCACTTGTGTTGGTGCAGGAAACCACTTTTGCACTTGTATTAGTGTGGAAAAAACACTTTTTGCACTTGTGATAGTGTTGAAAAACCACTTTTCGCACTTGTGTTAGTGTTGAAAAACCACATTTCGCACTTGTGTTGGTGCAGGAAACCACTTTTGCACTTGTATTAGTGTGGAAAAACCACTTTTGCACTTGTATTAGTGTGGAAAAAACACTTTTTGCACTTGTGATAGTGTTGAAAAACCACTTTTCGCACTTGTGTTAGTGTTGAAAAACCACATTTCGCACTTGTGTTAGTGTTGAAAAACCACTTTTCGCACTTGTGTTAGTGTTGAAAAACCACTTTTCGCACTTGTGTTGGTGCAGGAAACCACTTTTGCACTTGTATTAGTGTGGAAAAACCACTTTTGCACTTGTATTAGTGTGGAAAAAACACTTTTTGCACTTGGATTAGTGTTGAAAAACGACTTTTCGCACTTGTGTTAGTGTTGAAAAACCACTTTTCGTACTTGTGTTGGTACAGGAAACCACTTTTGCACTTGTATTAGTGTGGAAAAACCACTTTTCGCACTTGTGTTAGTGTTGAAAAACCACTTTTCGCCCTTGTGTTAGTGTTGAAAAACCACTTTTCGCACTTGTGTTGGTGCAGGAAACCACTTTTGCACTTGTATTAGTGTGGAAAAACCACTTTTTGCACTTGTGTTAGTGTTGAAAAACCACTTTTCGCACTTGTGTTAGTGTTGAAAAACCACTTTTCGCACTTGTGTTGGTGGAGGAAACCACTTTTGCACTTGTATTAGTGTGGAAAAACCACTTTTCGCACTTGTGTTAGTGTTGAAAAACCACTTTTCGCACTTGTGTTAGTGTTGAAAAACCACTTTTCGCACTTGTGTTAGAGTTGAAAAACCACTTTTCGCACTTGTGTTAGTGTTGAAAAACCACTTTTCGCACTTGTGTTGGTGCAGGAAACCACTTTTGCACTTGTATTAGTGTGGAAAAACCACTTTTGCACTTGTATTAGTGTGGAAAAAACACTTTCTGCACTTGTGATAGTGTTGAAAAACCACTTTTCGCACTTGTGTTAGTGTTGAAAAACCACTTTTCGTACTTGTGTTGGTGCAGGAAACCACTTTTGCACTTGTATTAGTGTGGAAAAACCACTTTTCGCACTTGTGTTAGTGTTGAAAAACCACTTTTCGCACTTGTGTTAGTGTTGAAAAACCACTTTTCGCACTTGTGTTGGTGCAGGAAAACCACTTTTTCACTTGTAATAGTGTGGAAAAAACACTATTTGCACTTGTGATAGTGTGGCAAAAACACTTTTTGCACTTGTGATAGTGTTGAAAAACCACTTTTCGCACTTGTGTTAGTGTTGAAAAACCACTTTTCGCACTTCTGTTGGTGCAGGAAACCATTTTTGCACTTGTATTAGTGTGGAGAAACCACTTTTCGCACATGTGTTAGTGTTGAAAAACCACTTTTCGCACTTGTGTTAGTGTTGAAAAACCACATTTCGCACTTGTGTTAGTGTTGAAAAACCACTTTTCGCACTTGTGTTAGTGTTGAAAAACAACTTTTCGCACTTGTGTTGGTGCAGGAAACCACTTTTGCACTTGTATTAGTGTGGAAAAAACACTTTTTGCACTTGTGATAGTGTTGAAAAACCACTTTTCACACTTGTGTTAGTGTTGAAAAACCACATTTCGCACTTGTGTTGGTGCAGGAAACCACTTTTGCACTTGTATTAGTGTGGAAAAAACACTTTTTGCACTTGTGATAGTGTTGAAAATCCACTTTTCGCACTTGTGTTAGTGTTGAAAAACCACTTTTCGCACTTGTGTTAGTGCAGGAAACCACTTTTGCACTTGTATTAGTGTGGAAAAACCACTTTTCGCACTTGTGTTAGTGTTGAAAAACCACTTTTCGCACTTGTGTTAGTGTTGAAAAACCACTTTTCGCACTTGTGTTGGTGCAGGAAACCACTTTTGCACTTGTATTAGTATGGAAAAAACACTATTTGCACTTGTGATAGTGTTGAAAAACCACTTTTTGCACTTGTGTTAGTGTTGAAAAACCACTTTTTGCACTTGTGTTAGTGTTGAAAAACCACTTTTCGCACTTGTGTTAGTGTTGAAAAACCACTTTTCGCACTTGTGTTGGTGCAGGAAACCACTTTTGCACTTGTATTAGTGTGGAAAAACCACTTTTCGCACTTGTGTTAGTGTTGAAAAACCACTTTCGCACTTGTGTTAGTGTTGAAAAACCACTTTTCGCACTTGTGTTGGTGCAGGAAACCACTTTTGCACTTGTATTAGTGTGGAAAAACCACTTTTGCACTTGTATTAGTGTGGAAAAAACACTTTTTGCACTTGTGATAGTGTTGAAAAACCACTTTTCGCACTTGTGTTAGTGTTGAAAAACCTATTTTCGCACTTGTGTTAGTGTTGAAAAACCACTTTTTGCACTTGTGTTAGTGTTGAAAAACCACTTTTCGCACTTGTGTTGGTGCAGGAAACCACTTTTGCACTTGTATTAGTGTGGGAAAACCACTTTTGCACTTGTATTAGTGTGGAAAAAACACTTTTTGCACTTGTGATAGTGTTGAAAAACCACTTTTCACACTTGTGTTAGTGTTGAAAAACCACTTTTCGCACTTGTGTTGGTGGAGGAAACCACTTTTGCACTTGTATTAGTGTGGAAAAACCACTTTTCGCACTTGTGTTAGTGTTGAAAAACCACTTTTCGCACTTGTGTTAGTGTTGAAAAACCACTTTTCGCACTTGTGTTAGAGTTGAAAAACCACTTTTCGCACTTGTGTTAGTGTTGAAAAACCACATTTCGCACTTGTGTTGGTGCAGGAAACCACTTTTGCACTTGTATTAGTGTGGAAAAACCACTTTTGCACTTGTATTAGTGTGGAAAAAACACTTTTTGCACTTGTGATAGTGTTGAAAAACCACTTTTCGCACTTGTGTTAGTGTTGAAAAACCACTTTTCGCACTTGTGTTAGTGTTGAAAAACCACTTTTCGCACTTGTGTTGGTACAGGAAACCACTTTTGCACTTGTATTAGTGTGGAAAAAACACTTTTGCACTTGTATTAGTGTGGAAAAAACACTTTCTGCACTTGTGATAGTGTTGAAAAACCACTTTTCGCACTTGTGTTAGTGTTGAAAAACCACTTTTCGTACTTGTGTTGGTGCAGGAAACCACTTTTGCACTTGTATTAGTGTGGAAAAACCACTTTTCGCACTTGTGTTAGTGTTGAAAAACCACTTTTCGCACTTGTGTTAGTGTTGAAAAACCACTTTTCGCACTTGTGTTGGTGCAGGAAAACCACTTTTTCACTTGTATTAGTGTGGAAAAAACACTATTTGCACTTGTGATAGTGTGGCAAAAACACTTTTTGCACTTGTGATAGTGTTGAAAAACCACTTTTCGCACTTGTGTTAGTGTTGAAAAACCACTTTTCGCACTTCTGTTGGTGCAGGAAACCATTTTTGCACTTTTATTAGTGTGGAGAAACCACTTTTCGCACATGTGTTAGTGTTGAAAAACCACTTTTCGCACTTGTGTTAGTGTTGAAAAACCACTTTTCGCACTTGTGTTTGTGTTGAAAAACCACTTTTCGCACTTGTGTTAGTGTTGAAAAACCACTTTTCGCACTTGTGTTGGTGCAGGAAACCACTTTTGCACTTGTATTAGTGTGGAAAAAACACTTTTTGCACTTGTGATAGTGTTGAAAAACCACTTTTCGCACTTGTGTTGGTGCAGGAAACCAATTTTGCACTTGTATTAGTGTGGAAAAACTACTTTTCGCACTTGTGTTAGTGTTGAAAAACCACTTTTCGCACTTGTGTTAGTGTTGAAAAACCACTTTTCGCACTTGTGTTGGTGCAGGAAACCACTTTTGCACTTGTATTAGTGTGGAAAAAACACTATTTGCACTTGTGATAGTGTTGAAAAACCACTTTTCGCACTTGTGTTAGTGTTGAAAAACCACTTTTCGCACTTGTGTTAGTGTTGAAAAACCACTTTTCGCACTTGTGTTGGTGCAGGAAACCACTTTTGCACTTGTATTAGTGTGGAAAAAACACTTTTTGCACTTGTGATAGTGTTGAAAAACCACTTTTCGCACTTGTGTTGGTGTTGAAAAACCACATTTCGCACTTGTGTTGGTGCAGGAAACCACTTTTGCACTTGTATTAGTGTGGAAAAACCACTTTTGCACTTGTATTAGTGTGGAAAAAACACTTTTTGCACTTGTGATAGTGTTGAAAAACCACTTTTCGCACTTGTGTTAGTGTTGAAAAACCACATTTCGCACTTGTGTTAGTGTTGAAAAACCACTTTTCGCACTTGTGTTAGTGTTGAAAAACCACTTTTCGCACTTGTGTTGGTGCAGGAAACCACTTTTGCAATTGTATTAGTGTGGAAAAACCACTTTTGCACTTGTATTAGTGTGGAAAAAACACTTTTTGCACTTGGATTAGTGTTGAAAAACGACTTTTCGCACTTGTGTTAGTGTTGAAAAACCACTTTTCGTACTTGTGTTGGTACAGGAAACCACTTTTGCACTTGTATTAGTGTGGAAAAACCACTTTTCGCACTTGTGTTAGTGTTGAAAAACCACTTTTCGCCCTTGTGTTAGTGTTGAAAAACCACTTTTCGCACTTGTGTTGGTGCAGGAAACCACTTTTGCACTTGTATTAGTGTGGAAAAACCACTTTTTGCACTTGTGTTAGTGTTGAAAAACCACTTTTCGCACTTGTGTTAGTGTTGAAAAACCACTTTTCGCACTTGTGTTGGTGGAGGAAACCACTTTTGCACTTGTATTAGTGTGGAAAAACCACTTTTCGCACTTGTGTTAGTGTTGAAAAACCACTTTTCGCACTTGTGTTAGTGTTGAAAAACCACTTTTCGCACTTGTGTTAGAGTTGAAAAACCACTTTTCGCACTTGTGTTAGTGTTGAAAAACCACTTTTCGCACTTGTGTTGGTGCAGGAAACCACTTTTGCACTTGTATTAGTGTGGAAAAACCACTTTTGCACTTGTATTAGTGTGGAAAAAACACTTTCTGCACTTGTGATAGTGTTGAAAAACCACTTTTCGCACTTGTGTTAGTGTTGAAAAACCACTTTTCGTACTTGTGTTGGTGCACGAAACCACTTTTGCACTTGTATTAGTGTGGAAAAACCACTTTTCGCACTTGTGTTAGTGTTGAAAAACCACTTTTCGCACTTGTGTTAGTGTTGAAAAACCACTTTTCGCACTTGTGTTGGTGCAGGAAAACCACTTTTTCACTTGTATTAGTGTGAAAAAACACTATTTGCACTTGTGATAGTGTGGCAAAAACACTTTTTGCACTTGTGATAGTGTTGAAAAACCACTTTTCGCACTTGTGTTAGTGTTGAAAAACCACTTTTCGCACTTGTGTTTGTGTTGAAAAACCACTTTTCGCACTTGTGTTAGTGTTGAAAAACCACTTTTCGCACTTGTGTTGGTGCAGGAAACCACTTTTGCACTTGTATTAGTGTGGAAAAAACACTTTTTGCACTTGTGATAGTGTTGAAAAACCACTTTTCGCACTTGTGTTAGTGTTGAAAAACCACTTTTCGCACTTGTGTTGGTGCAGGAAACCAATTTTGCACTTGTATTAGTGTGGAAAAACTACTTTTCGCACTTGTGTTAGTGTTGAAAAACCACTTTTCGCACTTGTGTTAGTGTTGAAAAACCACTTTTCGCACTTGTGTTGGTGCAGGAAACCACTTTTGCACTTGTATTAGTGTGGAAAAAACACTATTTGCACTTGTGATAGTGTTGAAAAACCACTTTTCGCACTTGTGTTAGTGTTGAAAAACCACTTTTCGCACTTGTGTTAGTGTTGAAAAACCACTTTTCGCACTTGTGTTGGTGCAGGAAACCACTTTTGCACTTGTATTAGTGTGGAAAAAACACTTTTTGCACTTGTGATAGTGTTGAAAAACCACTTTTCACACTTGTGTTAGTGTTGAAAAACCACATTTCGCACTTGTGTTGGTGCAGGAAACCACTTTTGCACTTGTATTAGTGTGGAAAAAACACTTTTTGCACTTGTGATAGTGTTGAAAATCCACTTTTCGCACTTGTGTTAGTGTTGAAAAACCACTTTTCGCACTTGTGTTAGTGCAGGAAACCACTTTTGCACTTGTATTAGTGTGGAAAAACCACTTTTCGCACTTGTGTTAGTGTTGAAAAACCACTTTTCGCACTTGTGTTAGGGTTGAAAAACCACTTTTCGCACTTGTGTTGGTGCAGGAAACCACTTTTGCACTTGTATTAGTATGGAAAAAACACTATTTGCACTTGTGATAGTGTTGAAAAACCACTTTTTGCACTTGTGTTAGTGTTGAAAAACCACTTTTCGCACTTGTGTTAGTGTTGAAAAACCACTTTTCGCACTTGTGTTGGTGCAGGAAACCACTTTTGCACTTGTATTAGTGTGGAAAAACCACTTTTCGCACTTGTGTTAGTGTTGAAAAACCACTTTCGCACTTGTGTTAGTGTTGAAAAACCACTTTTCGCACTTGTGTTGGTGCAGGAAACCACTTTTGCACTTGTATTAGTGTGGAAAAACCACTTTTGCACTTGTATTAGTGTGGAAAAAACACTTTTTGCACTTGTGATAGTGTTGAAAAACCACTTTTCGCACTTGTGTTAGTGTTGAAAAACCTATTTTCGCACTTGTGTTAGTGTTGAAAAACCACTTTTTGCACTTGTGTTAGTGTTGAAAAACCACTTTTCGCACTTGTGTTGGTGCAGGAAACCACTTTTGCACTTGTATTAGTGCAGGAAAACCACTTTTTCACTTGTAATAGTGTGGAAAAAACACTATTTGCACTTGTGATAGTGTGGCAAAAACACTTTTTGCACTTGTGATAGTGTTGAAAAACCACTTTTCGCACTTGTGTTAGTGTTGAAAAACCACTTTTCGCACTTCTGTTGGTGCAGGAAACCATTTTTGCACTTGTATTAGTGTGGAGAAACCACTTTTCGCACATGTGTTAGTGTTGAAAAACCACTTTTCGCACTTGTGTTAGTGTTGAAAAACCACATTTCGCACTTGTGTTAGTGTTGAAAAACCACTTTTCGCACTTGTGTTAGTGTTGAAAAACCACTTTTCGCACTTGTGTTGGTGCAGGAAACCACTTTTGCACTTGTATTAGTGTGGAAAAAACACTTTTTGCACTTGTGATAGTGTTGAAAAACCACTTTTCACACTTGTGTTAGTGTTGAAAAACCACATTTCGCACTTGTGTTGGTGCAGGAAACCACTTTTGCACTTGTATTAGTGTGGAAAAAACACTTTTTGCACTTGTGATAGTGTTGAAAATCCACTTTTCGCACTTGTGTTAGTGTTGAAAAACCACTTTTCGCACTTGTGTTAGTGCAGGAAACCACTTTTGCACTTGTATTAGTGTGGAAAAACCACTTTTCGCACTTGTGTTAGTGTTGAAAAACCACTTTTCGCACTTGTGTTAGTGTTGAAAAACCACTTTTCGCACTTGTGTTGGTGCAGGAAACCACTTTTGCACTTGTATTAGTATGGAAAAAACACTATTTGCACTTGTGATAGTGTTGAAAAACCACTTTTTGCACTTGTGTTAGTGTTGAAAAACCACTTTTCGCACTTGTGTTAGTGTTGAAAAACCACTTTTCGCACTTGTGTTGGTGCAGGAAACCACTTTTGCACTTGTATTAGTGTGGAAAAACCACTTTTCGCACTTGTGTTAGTGTTGAAAAACCACTTTCGCACTTGTGTTAGTGTTGAAAAACCACTTTTCGCACTTGTGTTGGTGCAGGAAACCACTTTTGCACTTGTATTAGTGTGGAAAAACCACTTTTGCACTTGTATTAGTGTGGAAAAAACACTTTTTGCACTTGTGATAGTGTTGAAAAACCACTTTTCGCACTTGTGTTAGTGTTGAAAAACCTATTTTCGCACTTGTGTTAGTGTTGAAAAACCACTTTTTGCACTTGTGTTAGTGTTGAAAAACCACTTTTCGCACTTGTGTTGGTGCAGGAAACCACTTTTGCACTTGTATTAGTGTGGGAAAACCACTTTTGCACTTGTATTAGTGTGGAAAAAACACTTTTTGCACTTGTGATAGTGTTGAAAAACCACTTTTCGCACTTGTGTTAGTGTTGAAAAACCACTTTTCGCACTTGTGTTGGTGGAGGAAACCACTTTTGCACTTGTATTAGTGTGGAAAAACCACTTTTCGCACTTGTGTTAGTGTTGAAAAACCACTTTTCGCACTTGTGTTAGTGTTGAAAAACCACTTTTCGCACTTGTGTTAGAGTTGAAAAACCACTTTTCGCACTTGTGTTAGTGTTGAAAAACCACATTTCGCACTTGTGTTGGTGCAGGAAACCACTTTTGCACTTGTATTAGTGTGGAAAAACCACTTTTGCACTTGTATTAGTGTGGAAAAAACACTTTTTGCACTTGTGATAGTGTTGAAAAACCACTTTTCGCACTTGTGTTAGTGTTGAAAAACCACTTTTCGCACTTGTGTTAGGGTTGAAAAACCACTTTTCGCACTTGTGTTGGTGCAGGAAACCACTTTTGCACTTGTATTAGTATGGAAAAAACACTATTTGCACTTGTGATAGTGTTGAAAAACCACTTTTTGCACTTGTGTTAGTGTTGAAAAACCACTTTTCGCACTTGTGTTAGTGTTGAAAAACCACTTTTCGCACTTGTGTTGGTGCAGGAAACCACTTTTGCACTTGTATTAGTGTGGAAAAACCACTTTTCGCACTTGTGTTAGTGTTGAAAAACCACTTTCGCACTTGTGTTAGTGTTGAAAAACCACTTTTCGCACTTGTGTTGGTGCAGGAAACCACTTTTGCACTTGTATTAGTGTGGAAAAACCACTTTTGCACTTGTATTAGTGTGGAAAAAACACTTTTTGCACTTGTGATAGTGTTGAAAAACCACTTTTCGCACTTGTGTTAGTGTTGAAAAACCTATTTTCGCACTTGTGTTAGTGTTGAAAAACCACTTTTTGCACTTGTGTTAGTGTTGAAAAACCACTTTTCGCACTTGTGTTGGTGCAGGAAACCACTTTTGCAATTGTATTAGTGTGGAAAAACCACTTTTCGCACTTGTGTTAGTGTTGAAAAACCACTTTTCGCACTTGTGTTAGTGTTGAAAAACCACTTTTCGCACTTGTGTTGGTGCAGGAAACCACTTTTGCACTTGTATTAGTGTGGAAAAAACACTTTTTGCACTTGTGATAGTGTTGAAAAACCACTTTTCACACTTGTGTTAGTGTTGAAAAACCACATTTCGCACTTGTGTTGGTGCAGGAAACCACTTTTGCACTTGTATTAGTGTGGAAAAAACACTTTTTGCACTTGTGATAGTGTTGAAAATCCACTTTTCGCACTTGTGTTAGTGTTGAAAAACCACTTTTCGCACTTGTGTTAGTGCAGGAAACCACTTTTGCACTTGTATTAGTGTGGAAAAACCACTTTTCGCACTTGTGTTAGTGTTGAAAAACCACTTTTCGCACTTGTGTTAGTGTTGAAAAACCACTTTTCGCACTTGTGTTGGTGCAGGAAACCACTTTTGCACTTGTATTAGTATGGAAAAAACACTATTTGCACTTGTGATAGTGTTGAAAAACCACTTTTTGCACTTGTGTTAGTGTTGAAAAACCACTTTTCGCACTTGTGTTAGTGTTGAAAAACCACTTTTCGCACTTGTGTTGGTGCAGGAAACCACTTTTGCACTTGTATTAGTGTGGAAAAACCACTTTTCGCACTTGTGTTAGTGTTGAAAAACCACTTTCGCACTTGTGTTAGTGTTGAAAAACCACTTTTCGCACTTGTGTTGGTGCAGGAAACCACTTTTGCACTTGTATTAGTGTGGAAAAACCACTTTTGCACTTGTATTAGTGTGGAAAAAACACTTTTTGCACTTGTGATAGTGTTGAAAAACCACTTTTCGCACTTGTGTTAGTGTTGAAAAACCTATTTTCGCACTTGTGTTAGTGTTGAAAAACCACTTTTTGCACTTGTGTTAGTGTTGAAAAACCACTTTTCGCACTTGTGTTGGTGCAGGAAACCACTTTTGCACTTGTATTAGTGTGGGAAAACCACTTTTGCACTTGTATTAGTGTGGAAAAAACACTTTTTGCACTTGTGATAGTGTTGAAAAACCACTTTTCGCACTTGTGTTAGTGTTGAAAAACCACTTTTCGCACTTGTGTTGGTGGAGGAAACCACTTTTGCACTTGTATTAGTGTGGAAAAACCACTTTTCGCACTTGTGTTAGTGTTGAAAAACCACTTTTCGCACTTGTGTTAGTGTTGAAAAACCACTTTTCGCACTTGTGTTAGAGTTGAAAAACCACTTTTCGCACTTGTGTTAGTGTTGAAAAACCACATTTCGCACTTGTGTTGGTGCAGGAAACCACTTTTGCACTTGTATTAGTGTGGAAAAACCACTTTTGCACTTGTATTAGTGTGGAAAAAACACTTTTTGCACTTGTGATAGTGTTGAAAAACCACTTTTCGCACTTGTGTTAGTGTTGAAAAACCACTTTTCGCACTTGTGTTAGGGTTGAAAAACCACTTTTCGCACTTGTGTTGGTGCAGGAAACCACTTTTGCACTTGTATTAGTATGGAAAAAACACTATTTGCACTTGTGATAGTGTTGAAAAACCACTTTTTGCACTTGTGTTAGTGTTGAAAAACCACTTTTCGCACTTGTGTTAGTGTTGAAAAACCACTTTTCGCACTTGTGTTGGTGCAGGAAACCACTTTTGCACTTGTATTAGTGTGGAAAAACCACTTTTCGCACTTGTGTTAGTGTTGAAAAACCACTTTCGCACTTGTGTTAGTGTTGAAAAACCACTTTTCGCACTTGTGTTGGTGCAGGAAACCACTTTTGCACTTGTATTAGTGTGGAAAAACCACTTTTGCACTTGTATTAGTGTGGAAAAAACACTTTTTGCACTTGTGATAGTGTTGAAAAACCACTTTTCGCACTTGTGTTAGTGTTGAAAAACCTATTTTCGCACTTGTGTTAGTGTTGAAAAACCACTTTTTGCACTTGTGTTAGTGTTGAAAAACCACTTTTCGCACTTGTGTTGGTGCAGGAAACCACTTTTGCACTTGTATTAGTGCAGGAAAACCACTTTTTCACTTGTAATAGTGTGGAAAAAACACTATTTGCACTTGTGATAGTGTGGCAAAAACACTTTTTGCACTTGTGATAGTGTTGAAAAACCACTTTTCGCACTTGTGTTAGTGTTGAAAAACCACTTTTCGCACTTCTGTTGGTGCAGGAAACCATTTTTGCACTTGTATTAGTGTGGAGAAACCACTTTTCGCACATGTGTTAGTGTTGAAAAACCACTTTTCGCACTTGTGTTAGTGTTGAAAAACCACATTTCGCACTTGTGTTAGTGTTGAAAAACCACTTTTCGCACTTGTGTTAGTGTTGAAAAACCACTTTTCGCACTTGTGTTGGTGCAGGAAACCACTTTTGCACTTGTATTAGTGTGGAAAAAACACTTTTTGCACTTGTGATAGTGTTGAAAAACCACTTTTCACACTTGTGTTAGTGTTGAAAAACCACATTTCGCACTTGTGTTGGTGCAGGAAACCACTTTTGCACTTGTATTAGTGTGGAAAAAACACTTTTTGCACTTGTGATAGTGTTGAAAATCCACTTTTCGCACTTGTGTTAGTGTTGAAAAACCACTTTTCGCACTTGTGTTAGTGCAGGAAACCACTTTTGCACTTGTATTAGTGTGGAAAAACCACTTTTCGCACTTGTGTTAGTGTTGAAAAACCACTTTTCGCACTTGTGTTAGTGTTGAAAAACCACTTTTCGCACTTGTGTTGGTGCAGGAAACCACTTTTGCACTTGTATTAGTATGGAAAAAACACTATTTGCACTTGTGATAGTGTTGAAAAACCACTTTTTGCACTTGTGTTAGTGTTGAAAAACCACTTTTCGCACTTGTGTTAGTGTTGAAAAACCACTTTTCGCACTTGTGTTGGTGCAGGAAACCACTTTTGCACTTGTATTAGTGTGGAAAAACCACTTTTCGCACTTGTGTTAGTGTTGAAAAACCACTTTCGCACTTGTGTTAGTGTTGAAAAACCACTTTTCACACTTGTGTTGGTGCAGGAAACCACTTTTGCACTTGTATTAGTGTGGAAAAACCACTTTTGCACTTGTATTAGTGTGGAAAAAACACTTTTTGCACTTGTGATAGTGTTGAAAAACCACTTTTCGCACTTGTGTTAGTGTTGAAAAACCTATTTTCGCACTTGTGTTAGTGTTGAAAAACCACTTTTTGCACTTGTGTTAGTGTTGAAAAACCACTTTTCGCACTTGTGTTGGTGCAGGAAACCACTTTTGCACTTGTATTAGTGTGGGAAAACCACTTTTGCACTTGTATTAGTGTGGAAAAAACACTTTTTGCACTTGTGATAGTGTTGAAAAACCACTTTTCGCACTTGTGTTAGTGTTGAAAAACCACTTTTCGCACTTGTGTTGGTGGAGGAAACCACTTTTGCACTTGTATTAGTGTGGAAAAACCACTTTTCGCACTTGTGTTAGTGTTGAAAAACCACTTTTCGCACTTGTGTTAGTGTTGAAAAACCACTTTTCGCACTTGTGTTAGAGTTGAAAAACCACTTTTCGCACTTGTGTTAGTGTTGAAAAACCACATTTCGCACTTGTGTTGGTGCAGGAAACCACTTTTGCACTTGTATTAGTGTGGAAAAACCACTTTTGCACTTGTATTAGTGTGGAAAAAACACTTTTTGCACTTGTGATAGTGTTGAAAAACCACTTTTCGCACTTGTGTTAGTGTTGAAAAACCACTTTTCGCACTTGTGTTAGTGTTGAAAAACCACTTTTCGCACTTGTGTTGGTACAGGAAACCACTTTTGCACTTGTATTAGTGTGGAAAAAACACTTTTGCACTTGTATTAGTGTGGAAAAAACACTTTCTGCACTTGTGATAGTGTTGAAAAACCACTTTTCGCACTTGTGTTAGTGTTGAAAAACCACTTTTCGTACTTGTGTTGGTGCAGGAAACCACTTTTGCACTTGTATTAGTGTGGAAAAACCACTTTTCGCACTTGTGTTAGTGTTGAAAAACCACTTTTCGCACTTGTGTTAGTGTTGAAAAACCACTTTTCGCACTTGTGTTGGTGCAGGAAAACCACTTTTTCACTTGTATTAGTGTGGAAAAAACACTATTTGCACTTGTGATAGTGTGGCAAAAACACTTTTTGCACTTGTGATAGTGTTGAAAAACCACTTTTCGCACTTGTGTTAGTGTTGAAAAACCACTTTTCGCACTTCTGTTGGTGCAGGAAACCATTTTTGCACTTGTATTAGTGTGGAGAAACCACTTTTCGCACATGTGTTAGTGTTGAAAAACCACTTTTCGCACTTGTGTTAGTGTTGAAAAACCACTTTTCGCACTTGTGTTTGTGTTGAAAAACCACTTTTCGCACTTGTGTTAGTGTTGAAAAACCACTTTTCGCACTTGTGTTGGTGCAGGAAACCACTTTTGCACTTGTATTAGTGTGGAAAAAACACTTTTTGCACTTGTGATAGTGTTGAAAAACCACTTTTCGCACTTGTGTTGGTGCAGGAAACCAATTTTGCACTTGTATTAGTGTGGAAAAACTACTTTTCGCACTTGTGTTAGTGTTGAAAAACCACTTTTCGCACTTGTGTTAGTGTTGAAAAACCACTTTTCGCACTTGTGTTGGTGCAGGAAACCACTTTTGCACTTGTATTAGTGTGGAAAAAACACTATTTGCACTTGTGATAGTGTTGAAAAACCACTTTTCGCACTTGTGTTAGTGTTGAAAAACCACTTTTCGCACTTGTGTTAGTGTTGAAAAACCACTTTTCGCACTTGTGTTGGTGCAGGAAACCACTTTTGCACTTGTATTAGTGTGGAAAAAACACTTTTTGCACTTGTGATAGTGTTGAAAAACCACTTTTCGCACTTGTGTTGGTGTTGAAAAACCACATTTCGCACTTGTGTTGGTGCAGGAAACCACTTTTGCACTTGTATTAGTGTGGAAAAACCACTTTTGCACTTGTATTAGTGTGGAAAAAACACTTTTTGCACTTGTGATAGTGTTGAAAAACCACTTTTCGCACTTGTGTTAGTGTTGAAAAACCACATTTCGCACTTGTGTTAGTGTTGAAAAACCACTTTTCGCACTTGTGTTAGTGTTGAAAAACCACTTTTCGCACTTGTGTTGGTGCAGGAAACCACTTTTGCACTTGTATTAGTGTGGAAAAACCACTTTTGCACTTGTATTAGTGTGGAAAAAACACTTTTTGCACTTGGATTAGTGTTGAAAAACGACTTTTCGCACTTGTGTTAGTGTTGAAAAACCACTTTTCGTACTTGTGTTGGTACAGGAAACCACTTTTGCACTTGTATTAGTGTGGAAAAACCACTTTTCGCACTTGTGTTAGTGTTGAAAAACCACTTTTCGCCCTTGTGTTAGTGTTGAAAAACCACTTTTCGCACTTGTGTTGGTGCAGGAAACCACTTTTGCACTTGTATTAGTGTGGAAAAACCACTTTTTGCACTTGTGTTAGTGTTGAAAAACCACTTTTCGCACTTGTGTTAGTGTTGAAAAACCACTTTTCGCACTTGTGTTGGTGGAGGAAACCACTTTTGCACTTGTATTAGTGTGGAAAAAACCACTTTTCGCACTTGTGTTAGTGTTGAAAAACCACTTTTCGCACTTGTGTTAGTGTTGAAAAACCACTTTTCGCACTTGTGTTAGAGTTGAAAAACCACTTTTCGCACTTGTGTTAGTGTTGAAAAACCACTTTTCGCACTTGTGTTGGTGCAGGAAACCACTTTTGCACTTGTATTAGTGTGGAAAAACCACTTTTGCACTTGTATTAGTGTGGAAAAAACACTTTCTGCACTTGTGATAGTGTTGAAAAACCACTTTTCGCACTTGTGTTAGTGTTGAAAAACTACTTTTCGTACTTGTGTTGGTGCACGAAACCACTTTTGCACTTGTATTAGTGTGGAAAAACCACTTTTCGCACTTGTGTTAGTGTTGAAAAACCACTTTTCGCACTTGTGTTAGTGTTGAAAAACCACTTTTCGCACTTGTGTTGGTGCAGGAAAACCACTTTTTCACTTGTATTAGTGTGGAAAAAACACTATTTGCACTTGTGATAGTGTGGCAAAAACACTTTTTGCACTTGTGATAGTGTTGAAAAACCACTTTTCGCACTTGTGTTAGTGTTGAAAAACCACTTTTCGCACTTGTGTTTGTGTTGAAAAACCACTTTTCGCACTTGTGTTAGTGTTGAAAAACCACTTTTCGCACTTGTGTTGGTGCAGGAAACCACTTTTGCACTTGTATTAGTGTGGAAAAAACACTTTTTGCACTTGTGATAGTGTTGAAAAACCACTTTTCGCACTTGTGTTAGTGTTGAAAAACCACTTTTCGCACTTGTGTTGGTGCAGGAAACCAATTTTGCACTTGTATTAGTGTGGAAAAACTACTTTTCGCACTTGTGTTAGTGTTGAAAAACCACTTTTCGCACTTGTGTTAGTGTTGAAAAACCACTTTTCGCACTTGTGTTGGTGCAGGAAACCACTTTTGCACTTGTATTAGTGTGGAAAAAACACTATTTGCACTTGTGATAGTGTTGAAAAACCACTTTTCGCACTTGTGTTAGTGTTGAAAAACCACTTTTCGCACTTGTGTTAGTGTTGAAAAACCACTTTTCGCACTTGTGTTGGTGCAGGAAACCACTTTTGCACTTGTATTAGTGTGGAAAAAACACTTTTTGCACTTGTGATAGTGTTGAAAAACCACTTTTCACACTTGTGTTAGTGTTGAAAAACCACATTTCGCACTTGTGTTGGTGCAGGAAACCACTTTTGCACTTGTATTAGTGTGGAAAAAACACTTTTTGCACTTGTGATAGTGTTGAAAATCCACTTTTCGCACTTGTGTTAGTGTTGAAAAACCACTTTTCGCACTTGTGTTAGTGCAGGAAACCACTTTTGCACTTGTATTAGTGTGGAAAAACCACTTTTCGCACTTGTGTTAGTGTTGAAAAACCACTTTTCGCACTTGTGTTAGGGTTGAAAAACCACTTTTCGCACTTGTGTTGGTGCAGGAAACCACTTTTGCACTTGTATTAGTATGGAAAAAACACTATTTGCACTTGTGATAGTGTTGAAAAACCACTTTTTGCACTTGTGTTAGTGTTGAAAAACCACTTTTCGCACTTGTGTTAGTGTTGAAAAACCACTTTTCGCACTTGTGTTGGTGCAGGAAACCACTTTTGCACTTGTATTAGTGTGGAAAAACCACTTTTCGCACTTGTGTTAGTGTTGAAAAACCACTTTCGCACTTGTGTTAGTGTTGAAAAACCACTTTTCGCACTTGTGTTGGTGCAGGAAACCACTTTTGCACTTGTATTAGTGTGGAAAAACCACTTTTGCACTTGTATTAGTGTGGAAAAAACACTTTTTGCACTTGTGATAGTGTTGAAAAACCACTTTTCGCACTTGTGTTAGTGTTGAAAAACCTATTTTCGCACTTGTGTTAGTGTTGAAAAACCACTTTTTGCACTTGTGTTAGTGTTGAAAAACCACTTTTCGCACTTGTGTTGGTGCAGGAAACCACTTTTGCACTTGTATTAGTGTGGGAAAACCACTTTTGCACTTGTATTAGTGTGGAAAAAACACTTTTTGCACTTGTGATAGTGTTGAAAAACCACTTTTCGCACTTGTGTTAGTGTTGAAAAACCACTTTTCGCACTTGTGTTGGTGGAGGAAACCACTTTTGCACTTGTATTAGTGTGGAAAAACCACTTTTCGCACTTGTGTTAGTGTTGAAAAACCACTTTTCGCACTTGTGTTAGTGTTGAAAAACCACTTTTCGCACTTGTGTTAGAGTTGAAAAACCACTTTTCGCACTTGTGTTAGTGTTGAAAAACCACATTTCGCACTTGTGTTGGTGCAGGAAACCACTTTTGCACTTGTATTAGTGTGGAAAAAACACTTTTTGCACTTGTGATAGTGTTGAAAATCCACTTTTCGCACTTGTGTTAGTGTTGAAAAACCACTTTTCGCACTTGTGTTAGTGCAGGAAACCACTTTTGCACTTGTATTAGTGTGGAAAAACCACTTTTCGCACTTGTGTTAGTGTTGAAAAACCACTTTTCGCACTTGTGTTAGTGTTGAAAAACCACTTTTCGCACTTGTGTTGGTGCAGGAAACCACTTTTGCACTTGTATTAGTATGGAAAAAACACTATTTGCACTTGTGATAGTGTTGAAAAACCACTTTTTGCACTTGTGTTAGTGTTGAAAAACCACTTTTTGCACTTGTGTTAGTGTTGAAAAACCACTTTTCGCACTTGTGTTAGTGTTGAAAAACCACTTTTCGCACTTGTGTTGGTGCAGGAAACCACTTTTGCACTTGTATTAGTGTGGAAAAACCACTTTTCGCACTTGTGTTAGTGTTGAAAAACCACTTTCGCACTTGTGTTAGTGTTGAAAAACCACTTTTCGCACTTGTGTTGGTGCAGGAAACCACTTTTGCACTTGTATTAGTGTGGAAAAACCACTTTTGCACTTGTATTAGTGTGGAAAAAACACTTTTTGCACTTGTGATAGTGTTGAAAAACCACTTTTCGCACTTGTGTTAGTGTTGAAAAACCTATTTTCGCACTTGTGTTAGTGTTGAAAAACCACTTTTTGCACTTGTGTTAGTGTTGAAAAACCACTTTTCGCACTTGTGTTGGTGCAGGAAACCACTTTTGCACTTGTATTAGTGTGGGAAAACCACTTTTGCACTTGTATTAGTGTGGAAAAAACACTTTTTGCACTTGTGATAGTGTTGAAAAACCACTTTTCGCACTTGTGTTAGTGTTGAAAAACCACTTTTCGCACTTGTGTTGGTGGAGGAAACCACTTTTGCACTTGTATTAGTGTGGAAAAACCACTTTTCGCACTTGTGTTAGTGTTGAAAAACCACTTTTCGCACTTGTGTTAGTGTTGAAAAACCACTTTTCGCACTTGTGTTAGAGTTGAAAAACCACTTTTCGCACTTGTGTTAGTGTTGAAAAACCACATTTCGCACTTGTGTTGGTGCAGGAAACCACTTTTGCACTTGTATTAGTGTGGAAAAACCACTTTTGCACTTGTATTAGTGTGGAAAAAACACTTTTTGCACTTGTGATAGTGTTGAAAAACCACTTTTCGCACTTGTGTTAGTGTTGAAAAACCACTTTTCGCACTTGTGTTAGTGTTGAAAAACCACTTTTCGCACTTGTGTTGGTACAGGAAACCACTTTTGCACTTGTATTAGTGTGGAAAAAACACTTTTGCACTTGTATTAGTGTGGAAAAAACACTTTCTGCACTTGTGATAGTGTTGAAAAACCACTTTTCGCACTTGTGTTAGTGTTGAAAAACCACTTTTCGTACTTGTGTTGGTGCAGGAAACCACTTTTGCACTTGTATTAGTGTGGAAAAACCACTTTTCGCACTTGTGTTAGTGTTGAAAAACCACTTTTCGCACTTGTGTTAGTGTTGAAAAACCACTTTTCGCACTTGTGTTGGTGCAGGAAAACCACTTTTTCACTTGTATTAGTGTGGAAAAAACACTATTTGCACTTGTGATAGTGTGGCAAAAACACTTTTTGCACTTGTGATAGTGTTGAAAAACCACTTTTCGCACTTGTGTTAGTGTTGAAAAACCACTTTTCGCACTTCTGTTGGTGCAGGAAACCATTTTTGCACTTTTATTAGTGTGGAGAAACCACTTTTCGCACATGTGTTAGTGTTGAAAAACCACTTTTCGCACTTGTGTTAGTGTTGAAAAACCACTTTTCGCACTTGTGTTTGTGTTGAAAAACCACTTTTCGCACTTGTGTTAGTGTTGAAAAACCACTTTTCGCACTTGTGTTGGTGCAGGAAACCACTTTTGCACTTGTATTAGTGTGGAAAAAACACTTTTTGCACTTGTGATAGTGTTGAAAAACCACTTTTCGCACTTGTGTTGGTGCAGGAAACCAATTTTGCACTTGTATTAGTGTGGAAAAACTACTTTTCGCACTTGTGTTAGTGTTGAAAAACCACTTTTCGCACTTGTGTTAGTGTTGAAAAACCACTTTTCGCACTTGTGTTGGTGCAGGAAACCACTTTTGCACTTGTATTAGTGTGGAAAAAACACTATTTGCACTTGTGATAGTGTTGAAAAACCACTTTTCGCACTTGTGTTAGTGTTGAAAAACCACTTTTCGCACTTGTGTTAGTGTTGAAAAACCACTTTTCGCACTTGTGTTGGTGCAGGAAACCACTTTTGCACTTGTATTAGTGTGGAAAAAACACTTTTTGCACTTGTGATAGTGTTGAAAAACCACTTTTCGCACTTGTGTTGGTGTTGAAAAACCACATTTCGCACTTGTGTTGGTGCAGGAAACCACTTTTGCACTTGTATTAGTGTGGAAAAACCACTTTTGCACTTGTATTAGTGTGGAAAAAACACTTTTTGCACTTGTGATAGTGTTGAAAAACCACTTTTCGCACTTGTGTTAGTGTTGAAAAACCACATTTCGCACTTGTGTTAGTGTTGAAAAACCACTTTTCGCACTTGTGTTAGTGTTGAAAAACCACTTTTCGCACTTGTGTTGGTGCAGGAAACCACTTTTGCACTTGTATTAGTGTGGAAAAACCACTTTTGCACTTGTATTAGTGTGGAAAAAACACTTTTTGCACTTGGATTAGTGTTGAAAAACCACATTTCGCACTTGTGTTAGTGTTGAAAAACCACTTTTCGCCCTTGTGTTAGTGTTGAAAAACCACATTTCGCACTTGTGTTAGTGTTGAAAAACCACTTTTCGCCCTTGTGTTAGTGTTGAAAAACCACTTTTCGCACTTGTGTTGGTGCAGGAAACCACTTTTGCACTTGTATTAGTGTGGGAAAACCACTTTTTGCACTTGTGTTAGTGTTGAAAAACCACTTTTCGCACTTGTGTTAGTGTTGAAAAACCACTTTTCGCACTTGTGTTGGTGGAGGAAACCACTTTTGCACTTGTATTAGTGTGGAAAAACCACTTTTCGCACTTGTGTTAGTGTTGAAAAACCACTTTTCGCACTTGTGTTAGTGTTGAAAAACCACTTTTCGCACTTGTGTTAGAGTTGAAAAACCACTTTTCGCACTTGTGTTAGTGTTGAAAAACCACTTTTCGCACTTGTGTTGGTGCAGGAAACCACTTTTGCACTTGTATTAGTGTGGAAAAACCACTTTTGCACTTGTATTAGTGTGGAAAAAACACTTTCTGCACTTGTGATAGTGTTGAAAAACCACTTTTCGCACTTGTGTTAGTGTTGAAAAACCACTTTTCGTACTTGTGTTGGTGCACGAAACCACTTTTGCACTTGTATTAGTGTGGAAAAACCACTTTTCGCACTTGTGTTAGTGTTGAAAAACCACTTTTCGCACTTGTGTTAGTGTTGAAAAACCACTTTTCGCACTTGTGTTGGTGCAGGAAAACCACTTTTTCACTTGTATTAGTGTGAAAAAACACTATTTGCACTTGTGATAGTGTGGCAAAAACACTTTTTGCACTTGTGATAGTGTTGAAAAACCACTTTTCGCACTTGTGTTAGTGTTGAAAAACCACTTTTCGCACTTGTGTTTGTGTTGAAAAACCACTTTTCGCACTTGTGTTAGTGTTGAAAAACCACTTTTCGCACTTGTGTTGGTGCAGGAAACCACTTTTGCACTTGTATTAGTGTGGAAAAAACACTTTTTGCACTTGTGATAGTGTTGAAAAACCACTTTTCGCACTTGTGTTAGTGTTGAAAAACCACTTTTCGCACTTGTGTTGGTGCAGGAAACCAATTTTGCACTTGTATTAGTGTGGAAAAACTACTTTTCGCACTTGTGTTAGTGTTGAAAAACCACTTTTCGCACTTGTGTTAGTGTTGAAAAACCACTTTTCGCACTTGTGTTGGTGCAGGAAACCACTTTTGCACTTGTATTAGTGTGGAAAAAACACTATTTGCACTTGTGATAGTGTTGAAAAACCACTTTTCGCACTTGTGTTAGTGTTGAAAAACCACTTTTCGCACTTGTGTTAGTGTTGAAAAACCACTTTTCGCACTTGTGTTGGTGCAGGAAACCACTTTTGCACTTGTATTAGTGTGGAAAAAACACTTTTTGCACTTGTGATAGTGTTGAAAAACCACTTTTCACACTTGTGTTAGTGTTGAAAAACCACATTTCGCACTTGTGTTGGTGCAGGAAACCACTTTTGCACTTGTATTAGTGTGGAAAAAACACTTTTTGCACTTGTGATAGTGTTGAAAATCCACTTTTCGCACTTGTGTTAGTGTTGAAAAACCACTTTTCGCACTTGTGTTAGTGCAGGAAACCACTTTTGCACTTGTATTAGTGTGGAAAAACCACTTTTCGCACTTGTGTTAGTGTTGAAAAACCACTTTTCGCACTTGTGTTAGGGTTGAAAAACCACTTTTCGCACTTGTGTTGGTGCAGGAAACCACTTTTGCACTTGTATTAGTATGGAAAAAACACTATTTGCACTTGTGATAGTGTTGAAAAACCACTTTTTGCACTTGTGTTAGTGTTGAAAAACCACTTTTCGCACTTGTGTTAGTGTTGAAAAACCACTTTTCGCACTTGTGTTGGTGCAGGAAACCACTTTTGCACTTGTATTAGTGTGGAAAAACCACTTTTCGCACTTGTGTTAGTGTTGAAAAACCACTTTCGCACTTGTGTTAGTGTTGAAAAACCACTTTTCGCACTTGTGTTGGTGCAGGAAACCACTTTTGCACTTGTATTAGTGTGGAAAAACCACTTTTGCACTTGTATTAGTGTGGAAAAAACACTTTTTGCACTTGTGATAGTGTTGAAAAACCACTTTTCGCACTTGTGTTAGTGTTGAAAAACCTATTTTCGCACTTGTGTTAGTGTTGAAAAACCACTTTATGCACTTGTGTTAGTGTTGAAAAACCACTTTTCGCACTTGTGTTGGTGCAGGAAACCACTTTTGCACTTGTATTAGTGCAGGAAAACCACTTTTTCACTTGTAATAGTGTGGAAAAAACACTATTTGCACTTGTGATAGTGTGGCAAAAACACTTTTTGCACTTGTGATAGTGTTGAAAAACCACTTTTCGCACTTGTGTTAGTGTTGAAAAACCACTTTTCGCACTTCTGTTGGTGCAGGAAACCATTTTTGCACTTGTATTAGTGTGGAGAAACCACTTTTCGCACTTGTGTTAGTGTTGAAAAACCACTTTTCGCACTTGTGTTAGTGTTGAAAAACCACATTTCGCACTTGTGTTAGTGTTGAAAAACCACTTTTCGCACTTGTGTTAGTGTTGAAAAACCACTTTTCGCACTTGTGTTGGTGCAGGAAACCACTTTTGCACTTGTATTAGTGTGGAAAAAACACTTTTTGCACTTGTGATAGTGTTGAAAAACCACTTTTCACACTTGTGTTAGTGTTGAAAAACCACATTTCGCACTTGTGTTGGTGCAGGAAACCACTTTTGCACTTGTATTAGTGTGGAAAAAACACTTTTTGCACTTGTGATAGTGTTGAAAATCCACTTTTCGCACTTGTGTTAGTGTTGAAAAACCACTTTTCGCACTTGTGTTAGTGCAGGAAACCACTTTTGCACTTGTATTAGTGTGGAAAAACCACTTTTCGCACTTGTGTTAGTGTTGAAAAACCACTTTTCGCACTTGTGTTAGTGTTGAAAAACCACTTTTCGCACTTGTGTTGGTGCAGGAAACCACTTTTGCACTTGTATTAGTATGGAAAAAACACTATTTGCACTTGTGATAGTGTTGAAAAACCACTTTTTGCACTTGTGTTAGTGTTGAAAAACCACTTTTCGCACTTGTGTTAGTGTTGAAAAACCACTTTTCGCACTTGTGTTGGTGCAGGAAACCACTTTTGCACTTGTATTAGTGTGGAAAAACCACTTTTCGCACTTGTGTTAGTGTTGAAAAACCACTTTCGCACTTGTGTTAGTGTTGAAAAACCACTTTTCGCACTTGTGTTGGTGCAGGAAACCACTTTTGCACTTGTATTAGTGTGGAAAAACCACTTTTGCACTTGTATTAGTGTGGAAAAAACACTTTTTGCACTTGTGATAGTGTTGAAAAACCACTTTTCGCACTTGTGTTAGTGTTGAAAAACCTATTTTCGCACTTGTGTTAGTGTTGAAAAACCACTTTTTGCACTTGTGTTAGTGTTGAAAAACCACTTTTCGCACTTGTGTTGGTGCAGGAAACCACTTTTGCACTTGTATTAGTGTGGGAAAACCACTTTTGCACTTGTATTAGTGTGGAAAAAACACTTTTTGCACTTGTGATAGTGTTGAAAAACCACTTTTCGCACTTGTGTTAGTGTTGAAAAACCACTTTTCGCACTTGTGTTGGTGGAGGAAACCACTTTTGCACTTGTATTAGTGTGGAAAAACCACTTTTCGCACTTGTGTTAGTGTTGAAAAACCACTTTTCGCACTTGTGTTAGTGTTGAAAAACCACTTTTCGCACTTGTGTTAGAGTTGAAAAACCACTTTTCGCACTTGTGTTAGTGTTGAAAAACCACATTTCGCACTTGTGTTGGTGCAGGAAACCACTTTTGCACTTGTATTAGTGTGGAAAAACCACTTTTGCACTTGTATTAGTGTGGAAAAAACACTTTTTGCACTTGTGATAGTGTTGAAAAACCACTTTTCGCACTTGTGTTAGTGTTGAAAAACCACTTTTCGCACTTGTGTTAGGGTTGAAAAACCACTTTTCGCACTTGTGTTGGTGCAGGAAACCACTTTTGCACTTGTATTAGTATGGAAAAAACACTATTTGCACTTGTGATAGTGTTGAAAAACCACTTTTTGCACTTGTGTTAGTGTTGAAAAACCACTTTTCGCACTTGTGTTAGTGTTGAAAAACCACTTTTCGCACTTGTGTTGGTGCAGGAAACCACTTTTGCACTTGTATTAGTGTGGAAAAACCACTTTTCGCACTTGTGTTAGTGTTGAAAAACCACTTTCGCACTTGTGTTAGTGTTGAAAAACCACTTTTCGCACTTGTGTTGGTGCAGGAAACCACTTTTGCACTTGTATTAGTGTGGAAAAACCACTTTTGCACTTGTATTAGTGTGGAAAAAACACTTTTTGCACTTGTGATAGTGTTGAAAAACCACTTTTCGCACTTGTGTTAGTGTTGAAAAACCTATTTTCGCACTTGTGTTAGTGTTGAAAAACCACTTTTTGCACTTGTGTTAGTGTTGAAAAACCACTTTTCGCACTTGTGTTGGTGCAGGAAACCACTTTTGCAATTGTATTAGTGTGGAAAAACCACTTTTCGCACTTGTGTTAGTGTTGAAAAACCACTTTTCGCACTTGTGTTAGTGTTGAAAAACCACTTTTCGCACTTGTGTTGGTGCAGGAAACCACTTTTGCACTTGTATTAGTGTGGAAAAAACACTTTTTGCACTTGTGATAGTGTTGAAAAACCACTTTTCACACTTGTGTTAGTGTTGAAAAACCACATTTCGCACTTGTGTTGGTGCAGGAAACCACTTTTGCACTTGTATTAGTGTGGAAAAAACACTTTTTGCACTTGTGATAGTGTTGAAAATCCACTTTTCGCACTTGTGTTAGTGTTGAAAAACCACTTTTCGCACTTGTGTTAGTGCAGGAAACCACTTTTGCACTTGTATTAGTGTGGAAAAACCACTTTTCGCACTTGTGTTAGTGTTGAAAAACCACTTTTCGCACTTGTGTTAGTGTTGAAAAACCACTTTTCGCACTTGTGTTGGTGCAGGAAACCACTTTTGCACTTGTATTAGTATGGAAAAAACACTATTTGCACTTGTGATAGTGTTGAAAAACCACTTTTTGCACTTGTGTTAGTGTTGAAAAACCACTTTTCGCACTTGTGTTAGTGTTGAAAAACCACTTTTCGCACTTGTGTTGGTGCAGGAAACCACTTTTGCACTTGTATTAGTGTGGAAAAACCACTTTTCGCACTTGTGTTAGTGTTGAAAAACCACTTTCGCACTTGTGTTAGTGTTGAAAAACCACTTTTCGCACTTGTGTTGGTGCAGGAAACCACTTTTGCACTTGTATTAGTGTGGAAAAACCACTTTTGCACTTGTATTAGTGTGGAAAAAACACTTTTTGCACTTGTGATAGTGTTGAAAAACCACTTTTCGCACTTGTGTTAGTGTTGAAAAACCTATTTTCGCACTTGTGTTAGTGTTGAAAAACCACTTTTTGCACTTGTGTTAGTGTTGAAAAACCACTTTTCGCACTTGTGTTGGTGCAGGAAACCACTTTTGCACTTGTATTAGTGTGGGAAAACCACTTTTGCACTTGTATTAGTGTGGAAAAAACACTTTTTGCACTTGTGATAGTGTTGAAAAACCACTTTTCGCACTTGTGTTAGTGTTGAAAAACCACTTTTCGCACTTGTGTTGGTGGAGGAAACCACTTTTGCACTTGTATTAGTGTGGAAAAACCACTTTTCGCACTTGTGTTAGTGTTGAAAAACCACTTTTCGCACTTGTGTTAGTGTTGAAAAACCACTTTTCGCACTTGTGTTAGAGTTGAAAAACCACTTTTCGCACTTGTGTTAGTGTTGAAAAACCACATTTCGCACTTGTGTTGGTGCAGGAAACCACTTTTGCACTTGTATTAGTGTGGAAAAACCACTTTTGCACTTGTATTAGTGTGGAAAAAACACTTTTTGCACTTGTGATAGTGTTGAAAAACCACTTTTCGCACTTGTGTTAGTGTTGAAAAACCACTTTTCGCACTTGTGTTAGGGTTGAAAAACCACTTTTCGCACTTGTGTTGGTGCAGGAAACCACTTTTGCACTTGTATTAGTATGGAAAAAACACTATTTGCACTTGTGATAGTGTTGAAAAACCACTTTTTGCACTTGTGTTAGTGTTGAAAAACCACTTTTCGCACTTGTGTTAGTGTTGAAAAACCACTTTTCGCACTTGTGTTGGTGCAGGAAACCACTTTTGCACTTGTATTAGTGTGGAAAAACCACTTTTCGCACTTGTGTTAGTGTTGAAAAACCACTTTCGCACTTGTGTTAGTGTTGAAAAACCACTTTTCGCACTTGTGTTGGTGCAGGAAACCACTTTTGCACTTGTATTAGTGTGGAAAAACCACTTTTGCACTTGTATTAGTGTGGAAAAAACACTTTTTGCACTTGTGATAGTGTTGAAAAACCACTTTTCGCACTTGTGTTAGTGTTGAAAAACCTATTTTCGCACTTGTGTTAGTGTTGAAAAACCACTTTTTGCACTTGTGTTAGTGTTGAAAAACCACTTTTCGCACTTGTGTTGGTGCAGGAAACCACTTTTGCACTTGTATTAGTGCAGGAAAACCACTTTTTCACTTGTAATAGTGTGGAAAAAACACTATTTGCACTTGTGATAGTGTGGCAAAAACACTTTTTGCACTTGTGATAGTGTTGAAAAACCACTTTTCGCACTTGTGTTAGTGTTGAAAAACCACTTTTCGCACTTCTGTTGGTGCAGGAAACCATTTTTGCACTTGTATTAGTGTGGAGAAACCACTTTTCGCACATGTGTTAGTGTTGAAAAACCACTTTTCGCACTTGTGTTAGTGTTGAAAAACTACATTTCGCACTTGTGTTAGTGTTGAAAAACCACTTTTCGCACTTGTGTTAGTGTTGAAAAACCACTTTTCGCACTTGTGTTGGTGCAGGAAACCACTTTTGCACTTGTATTAGTGTGGAAAAAACACTTTTTGCACTTGTGATAGTGTTGAAAAACCACTTTTCACACTTGTGTTAGTGTTGAAAAACCACATTTCGCACTTGTGTTGGTGCAGGAAACCACTTTTGCACTTGTATTAGTGTGGAAAAAACACTTTTTGCACTTGTGATAGTGTTGAAAATCCACTTTTCGCACTTGTGTTAGTGTTGAAAAACCACTTTTCGCACTTGTGTTAGTGCAGGAAACCACTTTTGCACTTGTATTAGTGTGGAAAAACCACTTTTCGCACTTGTGTTAGTGTTGAAAAACCACTTTTCGCACTTGTGTTAGTGTTGAAAAACCACTTTTCGCACTTGTGTTGGTGCAGGAAACCACTTTTGCACTTGTATTAGTATGGAAAAAACACTATTTGCACTTGTGATAGTGTTGAAAAACCACTTTTTGCACTTGTGTTAGTGTTGAAAAACCACTTTTCGCACTTGTGTTAGTGTTGAAAAACCACTTTTCGCACTTGTGTTGGTGCAGGAAACCACTTTTGCACTTGTATTAGTGTGGAAAAACCACTTTTCGCACTTGTGTTAGTGTTGAAAAACCACTTTCGCACTTGTGTTAGTGTTGAAAAACCACTTTTCACACTTGTGTTGGTGCAGGAAACCACTTTTGCACTTGTATTAGTGTGGAAAAACCACTTTTGCACTTGTATTAGTGTGGAAAAAACACTTTTTGCACTTGTGATAGTGTTGAAAAACCACTTTTCGCACTTGTGTTAGTGTTGAAAAACCTATTTTCGCACTTGTGTTAGTGTTGAAAAACCACTTTTTGCACTTGTGTTAGTGTTGAAAAACCACTTTTCACACTTGTGTTGGTGCAGGAAACCACTTTTGCACTTGTATTAGTGTGGGAAAACCACTTTTGCACTTGTATTAGTGTGGAAAAAACACTTTTTGCACTTGTGATAGTGTTGAAAAACCACTTTTCGCACTTGTGTTAGTGTTGAAAAACCACTTTTCGCACTTGTGTTGGTGGAGGGAAACCACTTTTGCACTTGTATTAGTGTGGAAAAACCACTTTTCGCACTTGTGTTAGTGTTGAAAAACCACTTTTCGCACTTGTGTTAGTGTTGAAAAACCACTTTTCGCACTTGTGTTAGAGTTGAAAAACCACTTTTCGCACTTGTGTTAGTGTTGAAAAACCACATTTCGCACTTGTGTTGGTGCAGGAAACCACTTTTGCACTTGTATTAGTGTGGAAAAACCACTTTTGCACTTGTATTAGTGTGGAAAAAACACTTTTTGCACTTGTGATAGTGTTGAAAAACCACTTTTCGCACTTGTGTTAGTGTTGAAAAACCACTTTTCGCACTTGTGTTAGTGTTGAAAAACCACTTTTCGCACTTGTGTTGGTACAGGAAACCACTTTTGCACTTGTATTAGTGTGGAAAAAACACTTTTGCACTTGTATTAGTGTGGAAAAAACACTTTCTGCACTTGTGATAGTGTTGAAAAACCACTTTTCGCACTTGTGTTAGTGTTGAAAAACCACTTTTCGTACTTGTGTTGGTGCAGGAAACCACTTTTGCACTTGTATTAGTGTGGAAAAACCACTTTTCGCACTTGTGTTAGTGTTGAAAAACCACTTTTCGCACTTGTGTTAGTGTTGAAAAACCACTTTTCGCACTTGTGTTGGTGCAGGAAAACCACTTTTTCACTTGTATTAGTGTGGAAAAAACACTATTTGCACTTGTGATAGTGTGGCAAAAACACTTTTTGCACTTGTGATAGTGTTGAAAAACCACTTTTCGCACTTGTGTTAGTGTTGAAAAACCACTTTTCGCACTTCTGTTGGTGCAGGAAACCATTTTTGCACTTGTATTAGTGTGGAGAAACCACTTTTCGCACATGTGTTAGTGTTGAAAAACCACTTTTCGCACTTGTGTTAGTGTTGAAAAACCACTTTTCGCACTTGTGTTTGTGTTGAAAAACCACTTTTCGCACTTGTGTTAGTGTTGAAAAACCACTTTTCGCACTTGTGTTGGTGCAGGAAACCACTTTTGCACTTGTATTAGTGTGGAAAAAACACTTTTTGCACTTGTGATAGTGTTGAAAAACCACTTTTCGCACTTGTGTTGGTGCAGGAAACCAATTTTGCACTTGTATTAGTGTGGAAAAACTACTTTTCGCACTTGTGTTAGTGTTGAAAAACCACTTTTCGCACTTGTGTTAGTGTTGAAAAACCACTTTTCGCACTTGTGTTGGTGCAGGAAACCACTTTTGCACTTGTATTAGTGTGGAAAAAACACTATTTGCACTTGTGATAGTGTTGAAAAACCACTTTTCGCACTTGTGTTAGTGTTGAAAAACCACTTTTCGCACTTGTGTTAGTGTTGAAAAACCACTTTTCGCACTTGTGTTGGTGCAGGAAACCACTTTTGCACTTGTATTAGTGTGGAAAAAACACTTTTTGCACTTGTGATAGTGTTGAAAAACCACTTTTCGCACTTGTGTTGGTGTTGAAAAACCACATTTCGCACTTGTGTTGGTGCAGGAAACCACTTTTGCACTTGTATTAGTGTGGAAAAACCACTTTTGCACTTGTATTAGTGTGGAAAAAACACTTTTTGCACTTGTGATAGTGTTGAAAAACCACTTTTCGCACTTGTGTTAGTGTTGAAAAACCACATTTCGCACTTGTGTTAGTGTTGAAAAACCACTTTTCGCACTTGTGTTAGTGTTGAAAAACCACTTTTCGCACTTGTGTTGGTGCAGGAAACCACTTTTGCACTTGTATTAGTGTGGAAAAACCACTTTTGCACTTGTATTAGTGTGGAAAAAACACTTTTTGCACTTGGATTAGTGTTGAAAAACGACTTTTCGCACTTGTGTTAGTGTTGAAAAACCACTTTTCGTACTTGTGTTGGTACAGGAAACCACTTTTGCACTTGTATTAGTGTGGAAAAACCACTTTTCGCACTTGTGTTAGTGTTGAAAAACCACTTTTCGCCCTTGTGTTAGTGTTGAAAAACCACTTTTCGCACTTGTGTTGGTGCAGGAAACCACTTTTGCAATTGTATTAGTGTGGAAAAACCACTTTTTGCACTTGTGTTAGTGTTGAAAAACCACTTTTCGCACTTGTGTTAGTGTTGAAAAACCACTTTTCGCACTTGTGTTGGTGGAGGAAACCACTTTTGCACTTGTATTAGTGTGGAAAAACCACTTTTCGCACTTGTGTTAGTGTTGAAAAACCACTTTTCGCACTTGTGTTAGTGTTGAAAAACCACTTTTCGCACTTGTGTTAGAGTTGAAAAACCACTTTTCGCACTTGTGTTAGTGTTGAAAAACCACTTTTCGCACTTGTGTTGGTGCAGGAAACCACTTTTGCACTTGTATTAGTGTGGAAAAACCACTTTTGCACTTGTATTAGTGTGGAAAAAACACTTTCTGCACTTGTGATAGTGTTGAAAAACCACTTTTCGCACTTGTGTTAGTGTTGAAAAACTACTTTTCGTACTTGTGTTGGTGCACGAAACCACTTTTGCACTTGTATTAGTGTGGAAAAACCACTTTTCGCACTTGTGTTAGTGTTGAAAAACCACTTTTCGCACTTGTGTTAGTGTTGAAAAACCACTTTTCGCACTTGTGTTGGTGCAGGAAAACCACTTTTTCACTTGTATTAGTGTGGAAAAAACACTATTTGCACTTGTGATAGTGTGGCAAAAACACTTTTTGCACTTGTGATAGTGTTGAAAAACCACTTTTCGCACTTGTGTTAGTGTTGAAAAACCACTTTTCGCACTTGTGTTTGTGTTGAAAAACCACTTTTCGCACTTGTGTTAGTGTTGAAAAACCACTTTTCGCACTTGTGTTGGTGCAGGAAACCACTTTTGCACTTGTATTAGTGTGGAAAAAACACTTTTTGCACTTGTGATAGTGTTGAAAAACCACTTTTCGCACTTGTGTTAGTGTTGAAAAACCACTTTTCGCACTTGTGTTGGTGCAGGAAACCAATTTTGCACTTGTATTAGTGTGGAAAAACTACTTTTCGCACTTGTGTTAGTGTTGAAAAACCACTTTTCGCACTTGTGTTAGTGTTGAAAAACCACTTTTCGCACTTGTGTTGGTGCAGGAAACCACTTTTGCACTTGTATTAGTGTGGAAAAAACACTATTTGCACTTGTGATAGTGTTGAAAAACCACTTTTCGCACTTGTGTTAGTGTTGAAAAACCACTTTTCGCACTTGTGTTAGTGTTGAAAAACCACTTTTCGCACTTGTGTTGGTGCAGGAAACCACTTTTGCACTTGTATTAGTGTGGAAAAAACACTTTTTGCACTTGTGATAGTGTTGAAAAACCACTTTTCACACTTGTGTTAGTGTTGAAAAACCACATTTCGCACTTGTGTTGGTGCAGGAAACCACTTTTGCACTTGTATTAGTGTGGAAAAAACACTTTTTGCACTTGTGATAGTGTTGAAAATCCACTTTTCGCACTTGTGTTAGTGTTGAAAAACCACTTTTCGCACTTGTGTTAGTGCAGGAAACCACTTTTGCACTTGTATTAGTGTGGAAAAACCACTTTTCGCACTTGTGTTAGTGTTGAAAACCACTTTTCGCACTTGTGTTAGGGTGAAAAACCACTTTTCGCACTTGTGTTGGTGCAGGAAACCACTTTTGCACTTGTATTAGTATGGAAAAAACACTATTTGCACTTGTGATAGTGTTGAAAAACCACTTTTTGCACTTGTGTTAGTGTTGAAAAACCACTTTTCGCACTTGTGTTAGTGTTGAAAAACCACTTTTCGCACTTGTGTTGGTGCAGGAAACCACTTTTGCACTTGTATTAGTGTGGAAAAACCACTTTTCGCACTTGTGTTAGTGTTGAAAAACACTTTCGCACTTGTGTTAGTGTTGAAAAACCACTTTTCGCACTTGTGTTGGTGCAGGAAACCACTTTTGCACTTGTATAGCTGTGGAAAAACCACTTTTGCACTTGTATTAGTGTGGAAAAAACACTTTTTGCACTTGTGATAGTGTTGAAAAACCACTTTTCGCACTTGTGTTAGTGTTGAAAAACCTATTTTCGCACTTGTGTTAGTGTTGAAAAACCACTTTTTGCACTTGTGTTAGTGTTGAAAAACCACTTTTCGCACTTGTGTTGGTGCAGGAAACCACTTTTGCACTTGTATTAGTGTGGGGAAAACCACTTTTGCACTTGTATTAGTGTGGAAAAAACACTTTTTGCACTTGTGATAGTGTTGAAAAACCACTTTTCGCACTTGTGTTAGTGTTGAAAAACCACTTTTCGCACTTGTGTTGGTGGAGGGAAACCACTTTTGCACTTGTATTAGTGTGGAAAAAACCACTTTTCGCACTTGTGTTAGTGTTGAAAAACCACTTTTCGCACTTGTGTTAGTGTTGAAAAACCACTTTTCGCACTTGTGTTAGAGTTGAAAAACCACTTTTCGCACTTGTGTTAGTGTTGAAAAACCACATTTCGCACTTGTGTTGGTGCAGGAAACCACTTTTGCACTTGTATTAGTGTGGAAAAACCACTTATGCACTTGTATTAGTGTGGAAAAAACACTTTTTGCACTTGTGATAGTGTTGAAAAACCACTTTTCGCACTTGTGTTAGTGTTGAAAAACCTTTTCGCACTTGTGTTAGTGTTGAAAAACCACTTTTCGCACTTGTGTTGGTACAGGAAACCACTTTTGCACTTGTATTAGTGTGGAAAAAACACTTTTGCACTTGTATTAGTGTGGAAAAAACACTTTCTGCACTTGTGATAGTGTTGAAAAACCACTTTTCGCACTTGTGTTAGTGTTGAAAAACCACTTTTCGTACTTGTGTTGGTGCAGGAAACCACTTTTGCACTTGTATTAGTGTGGAAAAACCACTTTTCGCACTTGTGTTAGTGTTGAAAAACCACTTTTCGCACTTGTGTTAGTGTTGAAAAACCACTTTTCGCACTTGTGTTGGTGCAGGAAAACCACTTTTTCACTTGTATTAGTGTGGAAAAAACACTATTTGCACTTGTGATAGTGTGGCAAAAACACTTTTTGCACTTGTGATAGTGTTGAAAAACCACTTTTCGCACTTGTGTTAGTGTTGAAAAACCACTTTTCGCACTTCTGTTGGTGAAGGAAACCATTTTTGCACTTGTATTAGTGTGGAGAAACCACTTTTCGCACATGTGTTAGTGTTGAAAAACCACTTTTCGCACTTGTGTTAGTGTTGAAAAACCACTTTTCGCACTTGTGTTGGTGCAGGAAACCACTTTTGCACTTGTATTAGTATGGAAAAAACACTATTTGCACTTGTGATAGTGTTGAAAAACCACTTTTTGCACTTGTGTTAGTGTTGAAAAACCACTTTTCGCACTTGTGTTAGTGTTGAAAAACCACTTTTCGCACTTGTGTTGGTGCAGGAAACCACTTTTGCACTTGTATTAGTGTGGAAAAACCACTTTTCGCACTTGTGTTAGTGTTGAAAAACCACTTTCGCACTTGTGTTAGTGTTGAAAAACCACTTTTCGCACTTGTGTTGGTGCAGGAAACCACTTTTGCACTTGTATTAGTGTGGAAAAACCACTTTTGCACTTGTATTAGTGTGGAAAAAACACTTTTTGCACTTGTGATAGTGTTGAAAAACCACTTTTCGCACTTGTGTTAGTGTTGAAAAACCACTTTTCGCACTTGTGTTAGTGTTGAAAAACCACTTTTCGCACTTCTGTTGGTGAAGGAAACCATTTTTGCACTTGTATTAGTGTGGAGAAACCACTTTTCGCACATGTGTTAGTGTTGAAAAACCACTTTTCGCACTTGTGTTAGTGTTGAAAAACCACTTTTCGCACTTGTGTTGGTGCAGGAAACCACTTTTGCACTTGTATTAGTATGGAAAAAACACTATTTGCACTTGTGATAGTGTTGAAAAACCACTTTTTGCACTTGTGTTAGTGTTGAAAAACCACTTTTCGCACTTGTGTTAGTGTTGAAAAACCACTTTTCGCACTTGTGTTGGTGCAGGAAACCACTTTTGCACTTGAATTAGTGTGGAAAAACCACTTTTCGCACTTGTGTTAGTGTTGAAAAACCACTTTCGCACTTGTGTTAGTGTTGAAAAACCACTTTTCGCACTTGTGTTGGTGCAGGAAACCACTTTTGCACTTGTATTAGTGTGGAAAAACCACTTTTGCACTTGTATTAGTGTGGAAAAAACACTTTTTGCACTTGTGATAGTGTTGAAAAACCACTTTTCGCACTTGTGTTAGTGTTGAAAAACCTATTTTCGCACTTGTGTTAGTGTTGAAAAACCACTTTTTGCACTTGTGTTAGTGTTGAAAAACCACTTTTCGCACTTGTGTTGGTGCAGGAAACCACTTTTGCACTTGTATTAGTGTGGGAAAACCACTTTTGCACTTGTATTAGTGTGGAAAAAACACTTTTTGCACTTGTGATAGTGTTGAAAAACCACTTTTCGCACTTGTGTTAGTGTTGAAAAACCACTTTTCGCACTTGTGTTGGTGGAGGAAACCACTTTTGCACTTGTATTAGTGTGGAAAAACCACTTTTCGCACTTGTGTTAGTGTTGAAAAACCACTTTTCGCACTTGTGTTAGTGTTGAAAAACCACTTTTCGCACTTGTGTTAGAGTTGAAAAACCACTTTTCGCACTTGTGTTAGTGTTGAAAAACCACATTTCGCACTTGTGTTGGTGCAGGAAACCACTTTTGCACTTGTATTAGTGTGGAAAAACCACTTTTGCACTTGTATTAGTGTGGAAAAAACACTTTTTGCACTTGTGATAGTGTTGAAAAACCACTTTTCGCACTTGTGTTAGTGTTGAAAAACCACTTTTCGCACTTGTGTTAGTGTTGAAAAACCACTTTTCGCACTTGTGTTGGTACAGGAAACCACTTTTGCACTTGTATTAGTGTGGAAAAAACACTATTTGCACTTGTGATAGTGTTGAAAAACCACTTTTCGCACTTGTGTTAGTGTTGAAAAACCACTTTTCGCACTTGTGTTAGTGTTGAAAAACCACTTTTCGCACTTGTGTTAGTGTTGAAAAACCACTTTTCGCACTTGTGTTGGTGCAGGAAACCACTTTTGCACTTGTATTAGTGTGGAAAAAACACTTTTTGCACTTGTGATAGTGTTGAAAATCCACTTTTCGCACTTGTGTTAGTGTTGAAAAACCACTTTTCGCACTTGTGTTAGTGCAGGAAACCACTTTTGCACTTGTATTAGTGTGGAAAAACCACTTTTCGCACTTGTGTTAGTGTTGAAAAACCACTTTTCGCACTTGTGTTAGTGTTGAAAAACCACTTTTCGCACTTGTGTTGGTGCAGGAAACCACTTTTGCACTTGTATTAGTATGGAAAAAACACTATTTGCACTTGTGATAGTGTTGAAAAACCACTTTTTGCACTTGTGTTAGTGTTGAAAAACCACTTTTCGCACTTGTGTTAGTGTTGAAAAACCACTTTTCGCACTTGTGTTGGTGCAGGAAACCACTTTTGCACTTGTATTAGTGTGGAAAAACCACTTTTCGCACTTGTGTTAGTGTTGAAAAACCACTTTCGCACTTGTGTTAGTGTTGAAAAACCACTTTTCGCACTTGTGTTGGTGCAGGAAACCACTTTTGCACTTGTATTAGTGTGGAAAAACCACTTTTGCACTTGTATTAGTGTGGAAAAAACACTTTTTGCACTTGTGATAGTGTTGAAAAACCACTTTTTGCACTTGTGTTAGTGTTGAAAAACCACTTTTCGCACTTGTGTTGGTGCAGGAAACCACTTTTGCACTTGTATTAGTGTGGGAAAACCACTTTTGCACTTGTATTAGTGTGGAAAAAACACTTTTTGCACTTGTGATAGTGTTGAAAAACCACTTTTCGCACTTGTGTTAGTGTTGAAAAACCACTTTTCGCACTTGTGTTGGTGGAGGAAACCACTTTTGCACTTGTATTAGTGTGGAAAAACCACTTTTCGCACTTGTGTTAGTGTTGAAAAACCACTTTTCGCACTTGTGTTAGTGTTGAAAAACCACTTTTCGCACTTGTGTTAGAGTTGAAAAACCACTTTTCGCACTTGTGTTAGTGTTGAAAAACCACATTTCGCACTTGTGTTGGTGCAGGAAACCACTTTTGCACTTGTATTAGTGTGGAAAAACCACTTTTGCACTTGTATTAGTGTGGAAAAAACACTTTTTGCACTTGTGATAGTGTTGAAAAACCACTTTTCGCACTTGTGTTAGTGTTGAAAAACCACTTTTCGCACTTGTGTTAGTGTTGAAAAACCACTTTTCGCACTTGTGTTGGTACAGGAAACCACTTTTGCACTTGTATTAGTGTGGAAAAAACACTTTTGCACTTGTATTAGTGTGGAAAAAACACTTTCTGCACTTGTGATAGTGTTGAAAAACCACTTTTCGCACTTGTGTTAGTGTTGAAAAACCACTTTTCGTACTTGTGTTGGTGCAGGAAACCACTTTTGCACTTGTATTAGTGTGGAAAAACCACTTTTCGCACTTGTGTTAGTGTTGAAAAACCACTTTTCGCACTTGTGTTAGTGTTGAAAAACCACTTTTCGCACTTGTGTTGGTGCAGGAAAACCACTTTTTCACTTGTATTAGTGTGGAAAAAACACTATTTGCACTTGTGATAGTGTGGCAAAAACACTTTTTGCACTTGTGATAGTGTTGAAAAACCACTTTTCGCACTTGTGTTAGTGTTGAAAAACCACTTTTCGCACTTCTGTTGGTGAAGGAAACCATTTTTGCACTTGTATTAGTGTGGAGAAACCACTTTTCGCACATGTGTTAGTGTTGAAAAACCACTTTTCGCACTTGTGTTAGTGTTGAAAAACCACTTTTCGCACTTGTGTTTGTGTTGAAAAACCACTTTTCGCACTTGTGTTAGTGTTGAAAAACCACTTTTCGCACTTGTGTTGGTGCAGGAAACCACTTTTGCACTTGTATTAGTGTGGAAAAAACACTTTTTGCACTTGTGATAGTGTTGAAAAACCACTTTTCGCACTTGTGTTAGTGTTGAAAAACCACTTTTCGCACTTGTGTTGGTGCAGGAAACCAATTTTGCACTTGTATTAGTGTGGAAAAACTACTTTTCGCACTTGTGTTAGTGTTGAAAAACCACTTTTCGCACTTGTGTTAGTGTTGAAAAACCACTTTTCGCACTTGTGTTGGTGCAGGAAACCACTTTTGCACTTGTATTAGTGTGGAAAAAACACTATTTGCACTTGTGATAGTGTTGAAAAACCACTTTTCGCACTTGTGTTAGTGTTGAAAAACCACTTTTCGCACTTGTGTTAGTGTTGAAAAACCACTTTTCGCACTTGTGTTGGTGCAGGAAACCACTTTTGCACTTGTATTAGTGTGGAAAAAACACTTTTTGCACTTGTGATAGTGTTGAAAAACCACTTTTCGCACTTGTGTTAGTGTTGAAAAACCACATTTCGCACTTGTGTTGGTGCAGGAAACCACTTTTGCACTTGTATTAGTGTGGAAAAAACACTTTTTGCACTTGTGATAGTGTTGAAAATCCACTTTTCGCACTTGTGTTAGTGTTGAAAAACCACTTTTCGCACTTGTGTTAGTGCAGGAAACCACTTTTGCACTTGTATTAGTGTGGAAAAACCACTTTTCGCACTTGTGTTAGTGTTGAAAAACCACTTTTCGCACTTGTGTTAGTGTTGAAAAACCACTTTTCGCACTTGTGTTGGTGCAGGAAACCACTTTTGCACTTGTATTAGTGTGGAAAAAACACTATTTGCACTTGTGATAGTGTTGAAAAACCACTTTTTGCACTTGTGTTAGTGTTGAAAAACCACTTTTCGCACTTGTGTTAGTGTTGAAAAACCACTTTTCGCACTTGTGTTGGTGCAGGAAACCACTTTTGCACTTGTATTAGTGTGGAAAAACCACTTTTCGCACTTGTGTTAGTGTTGAAAAACCACTTTCGCACTTGTGTTAGTGTTGAAAAACCACTTTTCGCACTTGTGTTGGTGCAGGAAACCACTTTTGCACTTGTATTAGTGTGGAAAAACCACTTTTGCACTTGTATTAGTGTGAAAAAAACAGTTTTTGCACTTGTGATAGTGTTGAAAAACCACTTTTCGCACTTGTGTTAGTGTTGAAAAACCTATTTTCGCACTTGTGTTAGTGTTGAAAAACCACTTTTTGCACTTGTGTTAGTGTTGAAAAACCACTTTTCGCACTTGTGTTGGTGCAGGAAACCACTTTTGCACTTGTATTAGTGTGGAAAAACCACTTTTGCACTTGTATTAGTGTGGAAAAAACACTTTCTGCACTTGTGATAGTGTTGAAAAACCACTTTTCGCACTTGTGTTAGTGTTGAAAAACCACTTTTCGTACTTGTGTTGGTGCAGGAAACCACTTTTGCACTTGTATTAGTGTGGAAAAACCACTTTTCGCACTTGTGTTAGTGTTGAAAAACCACTTTTCGCACTTGTGTTAGTGTTGAAAAACCGCTTTTCGCACTTGTGTTGGTGCAGGAAAACCACTTTTTCACTTGTATTAGTGTGGAAAAAACACTATTTGCACTTGTGATAGTGTGGCAAAAACACTTTTTGCACTTGTGATAGTGTTGAAAAACCACTTTTCGCACTTGTGTTAGTGTTGAAAAACCACTTCTCGCACTTCTGTTGGTGCAGGAAACCATTTTTGCACTTGTATTAGTGTGGAGAAACCACTTTTCGCACATGTGTTAGTGTTGAAAAACCACTTTTCGCACTTGTGTTAGTGTTGAAAAACCACTTTTCGCACTTGTGTTTGTGTTGAAAAACCACTTTTCGCACTTGTGTTAGTGTTGAAAAACCACTTTTCGCACTTGTGTTGGTGCAGGAAACCACTTTTGCACTTGTATTAGTGTGGAAAAAACACTTTTTGCACTTGTGATAGTGTTGAAAAACCACTTTTCGCACTTGTGTTAGTGTTGAAAAACCACTTTTCGCACTTGTGTTGGTGCGGGAAACCAATTTTGCACTTGTATTAGTGTGGAAAAACTACTTTTCGCACTTGTGTTAGTGTTGAAAAACCACTTTTCGCACTTGTGTTAGTGTTGAAAAACCACTTTTCGCACTTGTGTTGGTGCAGGAAACCACTTTTGCACTTGTATTAGTGTGGAAAAAACACTATTTGCACTTGTGATAGTGTTGAAAAACCACTTTTCGCACTTGTGTTAGTGTTGAAAAACCACTTTTCGCACTTGTGTTAGTGTTCAAAAACCACTTTTCGCACTTGTGTTGGTGCAGGAAACCACTTTTGCACTTGTATTAGTGTGGGAAAAACACTTTTTGCACTTGTGATAGTGTTGAAAAACACTTTTCGCACTTGTGTTAGTGTTGAAAAATCACATTTCGCACTTGTGTTGGTGCAGGAAACCACTTTTGCACTTGTATTAGTGTGGAAAAAACACTTTTTGCACTTGTGATAGTGTTGAAAATCCACTTTTCGCACTTGTGTTAGTGTTGAAAAACCACTTTTCGCACTTGTGTTGGTGCAGGAAACCACTTTTGCACTTGTATTAGTGTGGAAAAACCACTTTTCGCACTTGTGTTAGTGTTGAAAAACCACTTTTCGCACTTGTGTTAGTGTTGAAAAACCACTTTTCGCACTTGTTTTGGTGCAGGAAACTACTTTTGCACTTGTATTAGTGTGGAAAAAACACTATTTGCACTTGTGATAGTGTTGAAAAACCACTTTTTGCACTTGTGTTAGTGTTGAAAAACCACTTTTCGCACTTGTGTTAGTGTTGAAAAACCACTTTTCGCACTTGTGTTGGTGCAGGACACCACTTTTGCACTTGTATTAGTGTGGAAAAAACACTATTTGCACTTGTGATAGTGTGGAAAAAACACTTTTTGCATTTGTGATAGTGTTGAAAAACCACTTTTCGCACTTGTGTTAGTGTTGAAAAACCACTTTTCGCACTTGTGTTGGTGGAGGAAACCACTTTTGCACTTGTATTAGTGTGGAAAAACCACTTTTCGCACTTGTGTTAGTGTTGAAAAACCACTTTTCGCACTTGTGTTAGTGTTGAAAAACCACTTTTCGCACTTGTGTTAGAGTTGAAAAACCACTTTTCGCACTTGTGTTAGTGTTGAAAAACCACTTTTCGCACTTGTGTTGGTGCAGGAAACCACTTTTGCACTTGTATTAGTGTGGAAAAACCACTTTTGCACTTGTATTAGTGTGGAAAAAACACTTTCTGCACTTGTGATAGTGTTGAAAAACCACTTTTCGCACTTGTGTTAGTGTTGAAAAACCACTTTTCGTACTTGTGTTGGTGCAGGAAACCACTTTTGCACTTGTATTAGTGTGGAAAAACCACTTTTCGCACTTGTTTTAGTGTTGAAAAACCACTTTTCGCACTTGTGTTAGTGTTGAAAAACCACTTTTCGCACTTGTGTTGGTGCAGGAAAACCACTTTTTCACTTGTATTAGTGTGGAAAAAACACTATTTGCACTTGTGATAGTGTGGCAAAAACACTTTTTGCACTTGTGATAGTGTTGAAAAACCACTTTTCGCACTTGTGTTAGTGTTGAAAAACCACTTTTCGCACTTGTGTTGGTGCAGGAAACCACTTTTGCACTTGTATTAGTGTGGAAAAACCACTGTTGCACTTGTATTAGTGTGGAAAAAACACTTTTTGCACTTGTGATAGTGTTGAAAAACCACTTTTCGCACTTGTGTTAGTGTTGAAAAACCTATTTTCGCACTTGTGTTAGTGTTGAAAAACCACTTTTCGCACTTGTGTTAGTGTTGAAAAACCACTTTTCGCACTTGTGTTGGTGCAGGAAACCACTTTTGCACTTGTATTAGTGTGGAAAAACCACTTTTGCACTTGTATTAGTGTGGAAAAAACACTTTTTGCACTTGTGATAGTGTTGAAAAACCACTTTTCGCACTTGTGTTAGTGTTGAAAAACCACTTTTCGTACTTGTGTTGGTACAGGAAACCACTTTTGCACTTGTATTAGTGTGGAAAACCACTTTTCGCACTTGTGTTAGTGTTGAAAAACCACTTTTCGCCCTTGTGTTAGTGTTGAAAAACCACTTTTCACACTTGTGTTGGTGCAGGAAACCACTTTTGCACTTGTATTAGTGTGGAAAAACCACTTTTTGCACTTGTGTTAGTGTTGAAAAACCACTTTTCGCACTTGTGTTAGTGTTGAAAAACCACTTTTCGCACTTGTGTTGGTGCAGGAAAACCACTTTTGCACTTGTATTAATGTGGAAAAAACACTATTTGCACTTGTGATAGTGTGGAAAAAACACTTTTTGCACTTGTGATAGTGTTGAAAAACCACTTTTCGCACTTGTGTTAGTGTTGAAAAACCACTTTTCGCACTTGTGTTGGTGGAGGAAACCACTTTTGCACTTGTATTAGTGTGGAAAAACCACTTTTCGCACTTGTGTTAGTGTTGAAAAACCACTTTTCGCACTTGTGTTAGTGTTGAAAAACCACTTTTCGCACTTGTGTTAGAGTTGAAAAACCACTTTTCGCACTTGTGTTGGTGCAGGAAACCACTTTTGCACTTGTATTAGTGTGGCAAAAACCACTTTTGCACTTGTATTAGTGTGGAAAAAACACTTTTTGCACTTGTGATAGTGTTGAAAAACCACTTTTCGCACTTGTGTTAGTGTTGAAAAACCACTTTTCGCACTTGTGTTAGTGTTGAAAAACCACTTTTCGCACTTGTGTTGGTACAGGAAACCACTTTTGCACTTGTATTAGTGTGGAAAAAACACTTTTTGCACTTGTGATAGTGTTGAAAAACCACTTTTCGCACTTGTGTTAGTGTTGAAAAACCACTTTTCGCACTTGTGTTGGTGCAGGAAACCAATTTTGCACTTGTATTAGTGTGGAAAAACTACTTTTCGCACTTGTGTTAGTGTTGAAAAACCACTTTTCGCACTTGTGTTGGTGCAGGAAACCACTTTTGCACTTGTATTAGTGTGGAAAAAACACTATTTGCACTTGTGATAGTGTTGAAAAACCACTTTTCGCACTTGTGTTAGTGTTGAAAAACCACTTTTCGCACTTGTGTTAGTGTTGAAAAACCACATTTCGCACTTGTGTTGGTGCAGGAAACCACTTTTGCACTTGTATTAGTGTGGAAAAAACACTTTTTGCACTTGTGATAGTGTTGAAAAACCACTTTTCGCACTTGTGTTAGTGTTGAAAAACCACATTTCGCACTTGTGTTGGTGCAGGAAACCACTTTTGCACTTGTATTAGTGTGGAAAAACCACTTTTGCACTTGTATTAGTGTGGAAAAAACACTTTTTGCACTTGTGATAGTGTTGAAAAACCACTTTTCGCACTTGTGTTAGTGTTGAAAAACCACTTTTCGTACTTGTGTTGGTGCAGGAAACCACTTTTGCACTTGTATTAGTGTGGAAAAACCACTTTTCGCACTTGTGTTAGTGTTGAAAAACCACTTTTCGCCCTTGTGTTAGTGTTGAAAAACCACTTTTCGCACTTGTGTTGGTGCAGGAAACCACTTTTGCACTTGTATTAGTGTGGAAAAACCACTTTTTGCACTTGTGTTAGTGTTGAAAAACCACTTTTCGCACTTGTGTTAGTGTTGAAAAACCACTTTTCGCACTTGTGTTGGTGCAGGAAAACCACTTTTGCACTTGTATTAGTGTGGAAAAAACACTATTTGCACTTGTGATAGTGTGGAAAAAACACTTTTTGCACTTGTGATAGTGTTGAAAAACCACTTTTCGCACTTGTGTTAGTGTTGAAAAACCACTTTTCGCACTTGCGTTGGTGGAGGAAACCACTTTTGCACTTGTATTAATGTGGAAAAACCACTTTTCGCACTTGTGTTAGTGTTGAAAAACCACTTTTCGCACTTGTGTTAGTGTTGAAAAACCACTTTTCGCACTTGTGTTAGAGTTGAAAAACCACTTTTCGCACTTGTGTTAGTGTTGAAAAACCACATTTCGCACTTGTGTTGGTGCAGGAAACCACTTTTGCACTTGTATTAGTGTGGAAAAACCACTTTTGCACTTGTATTAGTGTGGAAAAAACACTTTTTGCACTTGTGATAGTGTTGAAAAACCACTTTTCGCACTTGTGTTAGTGTTGAAAAACCACTTTTCGCACTTGTGTTAGTGTTGAAAAACCACTTTTCGCACTTGTGTTGGTACAGGAAACCACTTTTGCACTTGTATTAGTGTGGAAAAAACACTTTTTGCACTTGTGATAGTGTTTAAAAACCACTTTTCGCACTTGTGTTAGTGTTGAAAAACCACTTTTCGCACTTGTGTTGGTGCAGGAAACCAATTTTGCACTTGTATTAGTGTGGAAAAACTACTTTTCGCACTTGTGTTAGTGTTGAAAAACCACTTTTCGCACTTGTGTTAGTGTTGAAAAACCACTTTTCGCACTTGTGTTGGTGCAGGAAACCACTTTTGCACTTGTATTAGTGTGGAAAAAACACTTTGCACTTGTGATAGTGTTGAAAAACCACTTTTCGCACTTGTGTTAGTGTTGAAAAACCACTTTTCGCACTTGTGTTAGTGTTGAAAAACCACTTTTCGCACTTGTGTTGGTGCAGGAAACCACTTTTGCACTTGTATTAGTGTGGAAAAAACACTTTTTGCACTTGTGATAGTGTTGAAAAACCACTTTTCGCACTTGTGTTAGTGTTGAAAAACCACATTTCGCACTTGTGTTGGTGCAGGAAACCACTTTTGCACTTGTATTAGTGTGGAAAAACCACTTTTGCACTTGTATTAGTGTGGAAAAAACACTTTTTGCACTTGTGATAGTGTTGAAAAACCACTTTTCGCACTTGTGTTAGTGTTGAAAAACCACATTTCGCACTTGTGTTAGTGTTGAAAAACCACTTTTCGCACTTGTGTTAGTGTTGAAAAACCACTTTTCGCACTTGTGTTGGTGCAGGAAACCACTTTTGCACTTGTATTAGTGTGGAAAAACCACTTTTGCACTTGTATTAGTGTGGAAAAAACACTTTTTGCACTTGGATTAGTGTTGAAAAACGACTTTTCGCACTTGTGTTAGTGTTGTAAAACCACTTTTCGTACTTGTGTTGGTGCAGGAAACCACTTTTGCACTTGTATTAGTGTGGAAAAACCACTTTTCGCACTTGTGTTAGTGTTGAAAAACCACTTTTCGCCCTTGTGTTAGTGTTGAAAAACCACTTTTCGCACTTGTGTTGGTGCAGGAAACCACTTTTGCACTTGTATTAGTGTGGAAAAACCACTTTTTGCACTTGTGTTAGTGTTGAAAAACCACTTTTCGCACTTGTGTTAGTGTTGAAAAACCACTTTTCGCACTTGTGTTGGTGCAGGAAAACCACTTTTGCACTTGTATTAGTGTGGAAAAAACACTATTTGCACTTGTGATAGTGTTGAAAAACCACTTTTCGCACTTGTGTTAGTGTTGAAAAACCACTTTTCGCACTTGTGTTGGTGGAGGAAACCACTTTTGCACTTGTATTAGTGTGGAAAAACCACTTTTCGCACTTGTGTTAGTGTTGAAAAACCACTTTTCGCACTTGTGTTAGTGTTGAAAAACCACTTTTCGCACTTGTGTTAGAGTTGAAAAACCACTTTTCGCACTTGTGTTAGTGTTGAAAAACCACTTTTCGCACTTGTGTTGGTGCAGGAAACCACTTTTGCACTTGTATTAGTGTGGAAAAACCACTTTTGCACTTGTATTAGTGTGGAAAAAACACTTTCTGCACTTGTGATAGTGTTGAAAAACCACTTTTCGCACTTGTGTTAGTGTTGAAAAACCACTTTTCGTACTTGTGTTGGTGCAGGAAACCACTTTTGCACTTGTATTAGTGTGGAAAAACCACTTTTCGCACTTGTGTTAGTGTTGAAAAACCACTTTTCGCACTTGTGTTAGTGTTGAAAAACCACTTTTCGCACTTGTGTTGGTGCAGGAAAACCACTTTTTCACTTGTATTAGTGTGGAAAAAACACTATTTGCACTTGTGATAGTGTGGCAAAAACACTTTTTGCACTTGTGATAGTGTTGAAAAACCACTTTTCGCACTTGTGTTAGTGTTGAAAAACCACTTTTCGCACTTCTGTTGGTGCAGGAAACCATTTTCGCACTTGTATTAGTGTGGAGAAACCACTTTTCGCACATGTGTTAGTGTTGAAAAACCACTTTTCGCACTTGTGTTAGTGTTGAAAAACCACTTTTCGCACTTGTGTTTGTGTTGAAAAACCACTTTTCGCACTTGTGTTAGTGTTGAAAAACCACTTTTCGCACTTGTGTTGGTGCAGGAAACCACTTTTGCACTTGTATTAGTGTGGAAAAACTACTTTTCGCACTTGTGTTAGTGTTGAAAAACCACTTTTCGCACTTGTGTTTGTGTTGAAAAACCACTTTTCGCACTTGTGTTAGTGTTGAAAAACCACTTTTCGCACTTGTGTTGGTGCAGGAAACCACTTTTGCACTTGTATTAGTGTGGAAAAACTACTTTTCGCACTTGTGTTAGTGTTGAAAAACCACTTTTCGCACTTGTGTTGGTGCAGGAAACCAATTTTGCACTTGTATTAGTGTGGAAAAACTACTTTTCGCACTTGTGTTAGTGTTGAAAAACCACTTTTCGCACTTGTGTTAGTGTTGAAAAACCACTTTTCGCACTTGTGTTGGTGCAGGAAACCACTTTTGCACTTGTATTAGTGTGGAAAAAACACTATTTGCACTTGTGATAGTGTTGAAAAACCACTTTTCGCACTTGTGTTAGTGTTGAAAAACCACTTTTCGCACTTGTGTTAGTGTTGAAAAACCACTTTTCGCACTTGTGTTGGTGCAGGAAACCACTTTTGCACTTGTATTAGTGTGGAAAAAACACTTTTTGCACTTGTGATAGTGTTGAAAAACCACTTTTCACACTTGTGTTAGTGTTGAAAAACCACATTTCGCACTTGTGTTGGTGCAGGAAACCACTTTTGCACTTGTATTAGTGTGGAAAAAACACTTTTTGCACTTGTGATAGTGTTGAAAATCCACTTTTCGCACTTGTGTTAGTGTTGAAAAACCACCTTTCGCACTTGTGTTAGTGCAGGAAACCACTTTTGCACTTGTATTAGTGTGGAAAAACCACTTTTCACACTTGTGTTAGTGTTGAAAAACCACTTTTCGCACTTGTGTTAGTGTTGAAAAACCACTTTTCGCACTTGTGTTGGTGCAGGAAACCACTTTTGCACCTGTATTAGTATGGAAAAAACACTATTTGCACTTGTGATAGTGTTGAAAAACCACTTTTTGCACTTGTGTTAGTGTTGAAAAACCACTTTTCGCACTTGTGTTAGTGTTGAAAAACCACTTTTCGCACTTGTGTTGGTGCAGGAAACCACTTTTGCACTTGTATTAGTGTGGAAAAACCACTTTTCGCACTTGTGTTAGTGTTGAAAAACCACTTTCGCACTTGTGTTAGTGTTGAAAAACCACTTTTCGCACTTGTGTTGGTGCAGGAAACCACTTTTGCACTTGTATTAGTGTGGAAAAACCACTTTTGCACTTGTATTAGTGTGGAAAAAACACTTTTTGCACTTGTGATAGTGTTGAAAAACCACTTTTCGCACTTGTGTTAGTGTTGAAAAACCTATTTTCGCACTTGTGTTAGTGTTGAAAAACCACTTTTTGCACTTGTGTTAGTGTTGAAAAACCACTTTTCGCACTTGTGTTGGTGCAGGAAACCACTTTTGCACTTGTATTAGTGTGGGAAAACCACTTTTGCACTTGTATTAGTGTGGAAAAAACACTTTTTGCACTTGGGATAGTGTTGAAAAACCACTTTTCGCACTTGTGTTAGTGTTGAAAAACAACTTTTCGCACTTGTGTTGGTGGAGGAAACCACTTTTGCACTTGTATTAGTGTGGAAAAACCACTTTTCGCACTTGTGTTAGTGTTGAAAAACCACTTTTCGCACTTGTGTTAGTGTTGAAAAACCACTTTTCGCACTTGTGTTAGAGTTGAAAAACCACTTTTCGCACTTGTGTTAGTGTTGAAAAACCACATTTCGCACTTGTGTTGGTGCAGGAAACCACTTTTGCACTTGTATTAGTGTGGAAAAAACACTTTTTGCACTTGTGATAGTGTTGAAAAACCACTTTTCGCACTTGTGTTAGTGTTGAAAAACCACTTTTCGCACTTGTGTTAGTGTTGAAAAACCACTTTTCGCACTTGTGTTGGTACAGGAAACCACTTTTGCACTTGTATTAGTGTGGAAAAAACACTTTTTGCACTTGTGATAGTGTTGAAAAACCACTTTTCGCACTTGTGTTAGTGTTGAAAAACCACTTTTCGCACTTGTGTTGGTGCAGGAAACCAATTTTGCACTTGTATTAGTGTGGAAAAACTACTTTTCGCACTTGTGTTAGTGTTGAAAAACCACTTTTCGCACTTGTGTTAGTGTTGAAAACCACTTTTCGCACTTGTGTTGGTGCAGGAAACCACTTTTGCACTTGTATTAGTGTGGAAAAAACACTATTTGCACTTGTGATAGTGTTGAAAAACCACTTTTTGCACTTGTGTTAGTGTTGAAAAACCACTTTTCGCACTTGTGTTAGTGTTGAAAAACCACTTTTCGCACTTGTGTTGGTGCAGGAAACCACTTTTGCACTTGTATTAGTGTGGAAAAAACACTTTTTGCACTTGTGATAGTGTTGAAAAACCACTTTTCGCACTTGTGTTAGTGTTGAAAAACCACATTTCGCACTTGTGTTGGTGCAGGAAACCACTTTTGCACTTGTATTAGTGTGGAAAAACCACTTTTGCACTTGTATTAGTGTGGAAAAAACACTTTTTGCACTTGTGATAGTGTTGAAAAACCACTTTTCGCACTTGTGTTAGTGTTGAAAAACCACTTTTCGTACTTGTGTTGGTGCAGGAAACCACTTTTGCACTTGTATTAGTGTGGAAAAACCACTTTTCGCACTTGTGTTAGTGTTGAAAAACCACTTTTCGCCCTTGTGTTAGTGTTGAAAAACCACTTTTCGCACTTGTGTTGGTGCAGGAAACCACTTTTGCACTTGTATTAGTGTGGAAAAACCACTTTTTGCACTTGTGTTAGTGTTGAAAAACCACTTTTCGCACTTGTGTTAGTGTTGAAAAACCACTTTTCGCACTTGTGTTGGTGCGGAAAACCACTTTTGCACTTGTATTAGTGTGGAAAAAACACTATTTGCACTTGTGATAGTGTTGAAAAACCACTTTTCGCACTTGTGTTAGTGTTGAAAAACCCCTTTTCGCAATGTGTTGGTGGAGGAAACCACTTTTGCACTTGTATTAGTGTGGAAAAACCACTTTTCGCACTTGTGTTAGTGTTGAAAAACCACTTTTCGCACTTGTGTTAGTGTTGAAAAACCACTTTTCGCACTTGTGTTAGAGTTGAAAAACCACTTTTCGCACTTGTGTTAGTGTTGAAAAACCACTTTTCGCACTTGTGTTGGTGCAGGAAACCACTTTTGCACTTGTATTAGTGTGGAAAAACCACTTTTGCACTTGTATTAGTGTGGAAAAAACACTTTCTGCACTTGTGATAGTGTTGAAAAACCACTTTTCGCACTTGTGTTAGTGTTGAAAAACCACTTTTCGTACTTGTGTTGGTGCAGGAAACCACTTTTGCACTTGTATTAGTGTGGAAAAACCACTTTTCGCACTTGTGTTAGTGTTGAAAAACCACTTTTCGCACTTGTGTTGGTGTTGAAAAACCACTTTTCGCACTTGTGTTGGTGCAGGAAAACCACTTTTTCACTTGTATTAGTGTGGAAAAAACACTATTTGCACTTGTGATAGTGTGGAAAAAACACTTTTTGCACTTGTGATAGTGTTGAAAAACCACTTTTCGCACTTGTGTTAGTGTTGAAAAACCACTTTTCGCACTTCTGTTGGTGCAGGAAACCATTTTTGCACTTGTATTAGTGTGGAGAAACCACTTTTCGCACATGTGTTAGTGTTGAAAAACCACTTTTCGCACTTGTGTTAGTGTTGAAAAACCACTTTTCGCACTTGTGTTAGTGTTGAAAAACCACTTTTCGCACTTGTGTTGGTGCAGGAAACCACTTTTGCACTTGTATTAGTGTGGAAAAAACACTTTTTGCACTTGTGATAGTGTTGAAAAACCACTTTTCGCACTTGTGTTAGTGTTGAAAAACCACTTTTCGCACTTGTGTTGGTGCAGGAAACCAATTTTGCACTTGTATTAGTGTGGAAAAACTACTTTTCGCACTTGTGTTAGTGTTGAAAAACCACTTTTCGCACTTGTGTTAGTGTTGAAAAACCACTTTTCGCACTTGTGTTGGTGCAGGAAACCACTTTTGCACTTGTATCAGTGTGGAAAAAACACTATTTGCACTTGTGATAGTGTTGAAAAACCACTTTTCGCACTTGTGTTAGTGTTGAAAAACCACTTTTCGCACTTGTGTTAGTGTTGAAAAACCACTTTTCGCACTTGTGTTGGTGCAGGAAACCACTTTTGCACTTGTATTAGTGTGGAAAAAACACTTTTTGCACTTGTGATAGTGTTGAAAAACCACTTTTCACACTTGTGTTAGTGTTGAAAAACCACATTTCGCACTTGTGTTGGTGCAGGAAACCACTTTTGCACTTGTATTAGTGTGGAAAAAACACTTTTTGCACTTGTGATAGTGTTGAAAATCCACTTTTCGCACTTGTGTTAGTGTTGAAAAACCACTTTTCGCACTTGTGTTAGTGCAGGAAACCACTTTTGCACTTGTATTAGTGTGGAAAAACCACTTTTCGCACTTGTGTTAGTGTTGAAAAACCACTTTTCGCACTTGTGTTAGTGTTGAAAAACCACTTTTCGCACTTGTGTTGGTGCAGGAAACCACTTTTGCACTTGTATTAGTATGGAAAAAACACTATTTGCACTTGTGATAGTGTTGAAAAACCACTTTTTGCACTTGTGTTAGTGTTGAAAAACCACTTTTCGCACTTGTGTTAGTGTTGAAAAACCACTTTTCGCACTTGTGTTGGTGCAGGAAACCACTTTTGCACTTGTATTAGTGTGGAAAAACCACTTTTCGCACTTGTGTTAGTGTTGAAAAACCACTTTTCGCACTTGTGTTAGTGTTGAAAAACCACTTTTCGCACTTGTGTTGGTGCAGGAAACCACTTTTGCACTTGTATTAGTGTGGAAAAAACACTTTTTGCACTTGTGATAGTGTTGAAAAACCACTTTTCGCACTTGTTTAGTGTTGAAAAACCACATTTCGCACTTGTGTTGGTGCAGGAAACCACTTTTGCACTTGTATTAGTGTGGAAAAACCACTTTTGCACTTGTATTAGTGTGGAAAAAACACTTTTTGCACTTGTGATAGTGTTGAAAAACCACTTTTCGCACTTGTGTTAGTGTTGAAAAACCACTTTTCGTACTTGTGTTGGTGCAGGAAACCACTTTTGCACTTGTATTAGTGTGGAAAAACCACTTTTCGCACTTGTGTTAGTGTTGAAAAACCACTTTTCGCCCTTGTGTTAGTGTTGAAAAACCACTTTTCGCACTTGTGTTGGTGCAGGAAACCACTTTTGCACTTGTATTAGTGTGGAAAAACCACTTTTTGCACTTGTGTTAGTGTTGAAAAACCACTTTTCGCACTTGTGTTAGTGTTGAAAAACCACTTTTCGCACTTGTGTTGGTGCGGAAAACCACTTTTGCACTTGTATTAGTGTGGAAAAAACACTATTTGCACTTGTGATAGTGTTGAAAAACCACTTTTCGCACTTGTGTTAGTGTTGAAAAACCCCTTTTCGCAATGTGTTGGTGGAGGAAACCACTTTTGCACTTGTATTAGTGTGGAAAAACCACTTTTCGCACTTGTGTTAGTGTTGAAAAACCACTTTTCGCACTTGTGTTAGTGTTGAAAAACCACTTTTCGCACTTGTGTTAGAGTTGAAAAACCACTTTTCGCACTTGTGTTAGTGTTGAAAAACCACTTTTCGCACTTGTGTTGGTGCAGGAAACCACTTTTGCACTTGTATTAGTGTGGAAAAACCACTTTTGCACTTGTATTAGTGTGGAAAAAACACTTTCTGCACTTGTGATAGTGTTGAAAAACCACTTTTCGCACTTGTGTTAGTGTTGAAAAACCACTTTTCGTACTTGTGTTGGTGCAGGAAACCACTTTTGCACTTGTATTAGTGTGGAAAAACCACTTTTCGCACTTGTGTTAGTGTTGAAAAACCACTTTTCGCACTTGTGTTGGTGTTGAAAAACCACTTTTCGCACTTGTGTTGGTGCAGGAAAACCACTTTTTCACTTGTATTAGTGTGGAAAAAACACTATTTGCACTTGTGATAGTGTGGAAAAAACACTTTTTGCACTTGTGATAGTGTTGAAAAACCACTTTTCGCACTTGTGTTAGTGTTGAAAAACCACTTTTCGCACTTCTGTTGGTGCAGGAAACCATTTTTGCACTTGTATTAGTGTGGAGAAACCACTTTTCGCACATGTGTTAGTGTTGAAAAACCACTTTTCGCACTTGTGTTAGTGTTGAAAAACCACTTTTCGCACTTGTGTTAGTGTTGAAAAACCACTTTTCGCACTTGTGTTGGTGCAGGAAACCACTTTTGCACTTGTATTAGTGTGGAAAAAACACTTTTTGCACTTGTGATAGTGTTGAAAAACCACTTTTCGCACTTGTGTTAGTGTTGAAAAACCACTTTTCGCACTTGTGTTGGTGCAGGAAACCAATTTTGCACTTGTATTAGTGTGGAAAAACTACTTTTCGCACTTGTGTTAGTGTTGAAAAACCACTTTTCGCACTTGTGTTAGTGTTGAAAAACCACTTTTCGCACTTGTGTTGGTGCAGGAAACCACTTTTGCACTTGTATTAGTGTGGAAAAAACACTATTTGCACTTGTGATAGTGTTGAAAAACCACTTTTCGCACTTGTGTTAGTGTTGAAAAACCACTTTTCGCACTTGTGTTAGTGTTGAAAAACCACTTTTCGCACTTGTGTTGGTGCAGGAAACCACTTTTGCACTTGTATTAGTGTGGAAAAAACACTTTTTGCACTTGTGATAGTGTTGAAAAACCACTTTTCACACTTGTGTTAGTGTTGAAAAACCACATTTCGCACTTGTGTTGGTGCAGGAAACCACTTTTGCACTTGTATTAGTGTGGAAAAAACACTTTTTGCACTTGTGATAGTGTTGAAAATCCACTTTTCGCACTTGTGTTAGTGTTGAAAAACCACTTTTCGCACTTGTGTTAGTGCAGGAAACCACTTTTGCACTTGTATTAGTGTGGAAAAACCACTTTTCGCACTTGTGTTAGTGTTGAAAAACCACTTTTCGCACTTGTGTTAGTGTTGAAAAACCACTTTTCGCACTTGTGTTGGTGCAGGAAACCACTTTTGCACTTGTATTAGTATGGAAAAAACACTATTTGCACTTGTGATAGTGTTGAAAAACCACTTTTTGCACTTGTGTTAGTGTTGAAAAACCACTTTTCGCACTTGTGTTAGTGTTGAAAAACCACTTTTCGCACTTGTGTTGGTGCAGGAAACCACTTTTGCACTTGTATTAGTGTGGAAAAACCACTTTTCGCACTTGTGTTAGTGTTGAAAAACCACTTTCGCACTTGCGTTAGTGTTGAAAAACCACTTTTCGCACTTGTGTTGGTGCAGGAAACCACTTTTGCACTTGTATTAGTGTGGAAAAACCACTTTTGCACTTGTATTAGTGTGGAAAAAACACTTTTTGCACTTGTGATAGTGTTGAAAAACCACTTTTCACACTTGTGTTAGTGTTGAAAAACCACCTTTTGCACTTGTGTTAGTGTTGAAAAACCACTTTTCGCACTTGTGTTGGTGCAGGAAACCACTTTTGCACTTGTATTAGTGTGGGAAAACCACTTTTGCACTTGTATTAGTGTGGAAAAAACACTTTTTGCACTTGTGATAGTGTTGAAAAACCACTTTTCGCACTTGTGTTAGTGTTGAAAAACCACTTTTCGCACTTGTGTTGGTGGAGGAAACTACTTTTGCACTTGTATTAGTGTGGAAAAACCACTTTTCGCACTTGTGTTAGTGTTGAAAAACCACTTTTCGCCCTTGTGTTAGAGTTGAAAAACCACTTTTCGCACTTGTGTTAGTGTTGAAAAACCACATTTCGCACTTGTGTTGGTGCAGGAAACCACTTTTGCACTTGTATTAGTGTGGAAAAACCACTTTTGCACTTGTATTAGTGTGGAAAAAACACTTTTTGCACTTGTGATAGTGTTGAAAAACCACTTTTCGCACTTGTGTTAGTGTTGAAAAACCACTTTTCGCACTTGTGTTAGTGTTGAAAAACCACTTTTCGCACTTGTGTTGGTATAGGAAACCACTTTTGCACTTGTGTTAGTGTTGAAAAACCACTTTTCGCACTTGTGTTAGTGTTGAAAAACCACTTTTCGCACTTGTGTTGGTGCAGGAAAACCACTTTTTCACTTGTATTAGTGTGGAAAAAACACTATTTGCACTTGTGATAGTGTGGCAAAAACACTTTTTGCACTTGTGATAGTGTTGAAAAACCACTTTTCGCACTTGTGTTAGTGTTGAAAAACCACTTTTCGCACTTCTGTTGGTGCAGGAAACCATTTTCGCACTTGTATTAGTGTGGAGAAACCACTTTTCGCACATGTGTTAATGTTGAAAAACCACTTTTCGCACTTGTGTTAGTGTTGAAAAACCACTTTTCGCACTTGTGTTTGTGTTGAAAAACCACTTTTCGCACTTGTGTTAGTGTTGAAAAACCACTTTTCGCACTTGTGTTGGTGCAGGAAACCACTTTTGCACTTGTATTAGTGTGGAAAAACTACTTTTCGCACTTGTGTTAGTGTTGAAAAACCACTTTTCGCACTTGTGTTTGTGTTGAAAAACCACTTTTCGCACTTGTGTTAGTGTTGAAAAACCACTTTTCGCACTTGTGTTGGTGCAGGAAACCACTTTTGCACTTGTATTAGTGTGGAAAAACTACTTTTCGCACTTGTGTTAGTGTTGAAAAACCACTTTTCGCACTTGTGTTGGTGCAGGAAACCAATTTTGCACTTGTATTAGTGTGGAAAAACTACTTTTCGCACTTGTGTTAGTGTTGAAAAACCACTTTTCGCACTTGTGTTAGTGTTGAAAAACCACTTTTCGCACTTGTGTTGGTGCAGGAAACCACTTTTGCACTTGTATTAGTGTGGAAAAAACACTATTTGCACTTGTGATAGTGTTGAAAAACCACTTTTCGCACTTGTGTTAGTGTTGAAAAACCACTTTTCGCACTTGTGTTAGTGTTGAAAAACCACTTTTCGCACTTGTGTTGGTGCAGGAAACCACTTTTGCACTTGTATTAGTGTGGAAAAAACACTTTTTGCACTTGTGATAGTGTTGAAAAACCACTTTTCACACTTGTGTTAGTGTTGAAAAACCACATTTCGCACTTGTGTTGGTGCAGGAAACCACTTTTGCACTTGTATTAGTGTGGAAAAAACACTTTTTGCACTTGTGATAGTGTTGAAAATCCACTTTTCGCACTTGTGTTAGTGTTGAAAAACCACTTTTCGCACTTGTGTTAGTGCAGGAAACCACTTTTGCACTTGTATTAGTGTGGAAAAACCACTTTTCACACTTGTGTTAGTGTTGAAAAACCACTTTTCGCACTTGTGTTAGTGTTGAAAAACCACTTTTCGCACTTGTGTTGGTGCAGGAAACCACTTTTGCACTTGTATTAGTATGGAAAAAACACTATTTGCACTTGTGATAGTGTTGAAAAACCACTTTTTGCACTTGTGTTAGTGTTGAAAAACCACTTTTCGCACTTGTGTTAGTGTTGAAAAACCACTTTTCGCACTTGTGTTGGTGCAGGAAACCACTTTTGCACTTGTATTAGTGTGGAAAAACCACTTTTCGCACTTGTGTTAGTGTTGAAAAACCACTTTCGCACTTGTGTTAGTGTTGAAAAACCACTTTTCGCACTTGTGTTGGTGCAGGAAACCACTTTTGCACTTGTATTAGTGTGGAAAAACCACTTTTGCACTTGTATTAGTGTGGAAAAAACACTTTTTGCACTTGTGATAGTGTTGAAAAACCACTTTTCGCACTTGTGTTAGTGTTGAAAAACCTATTTTCGCACTTGTGTTAGTGTTGAAAAACCACTTTTTGCACTTGTGTTAGTGTTGAAAAACCACTTTTCGCACTTGTGTTGGTGCAGGAAACCACTTTTGCACTTGTATTAGTGTGGGAAAACCACTTTTGCACTTGTATTAGTGTGGAAAAAACACTTTTTGCACTTGGGATAGTGTTGAAAAACCACTTTTCGCACTTGTGTTAGTGTTGAAAAACAACTTTTCGCACTTGTGTTGGTGGAGGAAACCACTTTTGCACTTGTATTAGTGTGGAAAAACCACTTTTCGCACTTGTGTTAGTGTTGAAAAACCACTTTTCGCACTTGTGTTAGTGTTGAAAAACCACTTTTCGCACTTGTGTTAGAGTTGAAAAACCACTTTTCGCACTTGTGTTAGTGTTGAAAAACCACATTTCGCACTTGTGTTGGTGCAGGAAACCACTTTTGCACTTGTATTAGTGTGGAAAAAACACTTTTTGCACTTGTGATAGTGTTGAAAAACCACTTTTCGCACTTGTGTTAGTGTTGAAAAACCACTTTTCGCACTTGTGTTAGTGTTGAAAAACCACTTTTCGCACTTGTGTTGGTACAGGAAACCACTTTTGCACTTGTATTAGTGTGGAAAAAACACTTTTTGCACTTGTGATAGTGTTGAAAAACCACTTTTCGCACTTGTGTTAGTGTTGAAAAACCACTTTTCGCACTTGTGTTGGTGCAGGAAACCAATTTTGCACTTGTATTAGTGTGGAAAAACTACTTTTCGCACTTGTGTTAGTGTTGAAAAACCACTTTTCGCACTTGTGTTAGTGTTGAAAAACCACTTTTCGCACTTGTGTTGGTGCAGGAAACCACTTTTGCACTTGTATTAGTGTGGAAAAAACACTATTTGCACTTGTGATAGTGTTGAAAAACCACTTTTTGCACTTGTGTTAGTGTTGAAAAACCACTTTTCGCACTTGTGTTAGTGTTGAAAAACCACTTTTCGCACTTGTGTTGGTGCAGGAAACCACTTTTGCACTTGTATTAGTGTGGAAAAAACACTTTTTGCACTTGTGATAGTGTTGAAAAACCACTTTTCGCACTTGTGTTAGTGTTGAAAAACCACATTTCGCACTTGTGTTGGTGCAGGAAACCACTTTTGCACTTGTATTAGTGTGGAAAAACCACTTTTGCACTTGTATTAGTGTGGAAAAAACACTTTTTGCACTTGTGATAGTGTTGAAAAACCACTTTTCGCACTTGTGTTAGTGTTGAAAAACCACTTTTCGTACTTGTGTTGGTGCAGGAAACCACTTTTGCACTTGTATTAGTGTGGAAAAACCACTTTTCGCACTTGTGTTAGTGTTGAAAAACCACTTTTCGCCCTTGTGTTAGTGTTGAAAAACCACTTTTCGCACTTGTGTTGGTGCAGGAAACCACTTTTGCACTTGTATTAGTGTGGAAAAACCACTTTTTGCACTTGTGTTAGTGTTGAAAAACCACTTTTCGCACTTGTGTTAGTGTTGAAAAACCACTTTTCGCACTTGTGTTGGTGCGGAAAACCACTTTTGCACTTGTATTAGTGTGGAAAAAACACTATTTGCACTTGTGATAGTGTTGAAAAACCACTTTTCGCACTTGTGTTAGTGTTGAAAAACCCCTTTTCGCAATGTGTTGGTGGAGGAAACCACTTTTGCACTTGTATTAGTGTGGAAAAACCACTTTTCGCACTTGTGTTAGTGTTGAAAAACCACTTTTCGCACTTGTGTTAGTGTTGAAAAACCACTTTTCGCACTTGTGTTAGAGTTGAAAAACCACTTTTCGCACTTGTGTTAGTGTTGAAAAACCACTTTTCGCACTTGTGTTGGTGCAGGAAACCACTTTTGCACTTGTATTAGTGTGGAAAAACCACTTTTGCACTTGTATTAGTGTGGAAAAAACACTTTCTGCACTTGCGATAGTGTTGAAAAACCACTTTTCGCACTTGTGTTAGTGTTGAAAAACCACTTTTCGTACTTGTGTTGGTGCAGGAAACCACTTTTGCACTTGTATTAGTGTGGAAAAACCACTTTTCGCACTTGTGTTAGTGTTGAAAAACCACTTTTCGCACTTGTGTTGGTGTTGAAAAACCACTTTTCGCACTTGTGTTGGTGCAGGAAAACCACTTTTTCACTTGTATTAGTGTGGAAAAAACACTATTTGCACTTGTGATAGTGTGGAAAAAACACTTTTTGCACTTGTGATAGTGTTGAAAAACCACTTTTCGCACTTGTGTTAGTGTTGAAAAACCACTTTTCGCACTTCTGTTGGTGCAGGAAACCATTTTTGCACTTGTATTAGTGTGGAGAAACCACTTTTCGCACATGTGTTAGTGTTGAAAAACCACTTTTCGCACTTGTGTTAGTGTTGAAAAACCACTTTTCGCACTTGTGTTAGTGTTGAAAAACCACTTTTCGCACTTGTGTTGGTGCAGGAAACCACTTTTGCACTTGTATTAGTGTGGAAAAAACACTTTTTGCACTTGTGATAGTGTTGAAAAACCACTTTTCGCACTTGTGTTAGTGTTGAAAAACCACTTTTCGCACTTGTGTTGGTGCAGGAAACCAATTTTGCACTTGTATTAGTGTGGAAAAACTACTTTTCGCACTTGTGTTAGTGTTGAAAAACCACTTTTCGCACTTGTGTTAGTGTTGAAAAACCACTTTTCGCACTTGTGTTGGTGCAGGAAACCACTTTTGCACTTGTATTAGTGTGGAAAAAACACTATTTGCACTTGTGATAGTGTTGAAAAACCACTTTTCGCACTTGTGTTAGTGTTGAAAAACCACTTTTCGCACTTGTGTTAGTGTTGAAAAACCACTTTTCGCACTTGTGTTGGTGCAGGAAACCACTTTTGCACTTGTATTAGTGTGGAAAAAACACTTTTTGCACTTGTGATAGTGTTGAAAAACCACTTTTCACACTTGTGTTAGTGTTGAAAAACCACATTTCGCACTTGTGTTGGTGCAGGAAACCACTTTTGCACTTGTATTAGTGTGGAAAAAACACTTTTTGCACTTGTGATAGTGTTGAAAATCCACTTTTCGCACTTGTGTTAGTGTTGAAAAACCACTTTTCGCACTTGTGTTAGTGCAGGAAACCACTTTTGTACTTGTATTAGTGTGGAAAAACCACTTTTCGCACTTGTGTTAGTGTTGAAAAACCACTTTTCGCACTTGTGTTAGTGTTGAAAAACCACTTTTCGCACTTGTGTTGGTGCAGGAAACCACTTTTGCACTTGTATTAGTATGGAAAAAACACTATTTGCACTTGTGATAGTGTTGAAAAACCACTTTTTGCACTTGTGTTAGTGTTGAAAAACCACTTTTCGCACTTGTGTTAGTGTTGAAAAACCACTTTTCGCACTTGTGTTGGTGCAGGAAACCACTTTTGCACTTGTATTAGTGTGGAAAAACCACTTTTCGCACTTGTGTTAGTGTTGAAAAACCACTTTCGCACTTGCGTTAGTGTTGAAAAACCACTTTTCGCACTTGTGTTGGTGCAGGAAACCACTTTTGCACTTGTATTAGTGTGGAAAAACCACTTTTGCACTTGTATTAGTGTGGAAAAAACACTTTTTGCACTTGTGATAGTGTTGAAAAACCACTTTTCACACTTGTGTTAGTGTTGAAAAACCACCTTTTGCACTTGTGTTAGTGTTGAAAAACCACTTTTCGCACTTGTGTTGGTGCAGGAAACCACTTTTGCACTTGTATTAGTGTGGGAAAACCACTTTTGCACTTGTATTAGTGTGGAAAAAACACTTTTTGCACTTGTGATAGTGTTGAAAAACCACTTTTCGCACTTGTGTTAGTGTTGAAAAACCACTTTTCGCACTTGTGTTGGTGGAGGAAACTACTTTTGCACTTGTATTAGTGTGGAAAAACCACTTTTCGCACTTGTGTTAGTGTTGAAAAACCACTTTTCGCCCTTGTGTTAGAGTTGAAAAACCACTTTTCGCACTTGTGTTAGTGTTGAAAAACCACATTTCGCACTTGTGTTGGTGCAGGAAACCACTTTTGCACTTGTATTAGTGTGGAAAAACCACTTTTGCACTTGTATTAGTGTGGAAAAAACACTTTTTGCACTTGTGATAGTGTTGAAAAACCACTTTTCGCACTTGTGTTAGTGTTGAAAAACCACTTTTCGCACTTGTGTTAGTGTTGAAAAACCACTTTTCGCACTTGTGTTGGTATAGGAAACCACTTTTGCACTTGTATTAGTGTGTAAAAAACACTTTTTGCACTTGTGATAGTGTTGAAAAACCACTTTTCGCACTTGTGTTAGTGTTGAAAAACCACTTTTCGCACTTGTGTTGGTGCAGGAAACCAATTTTGCACTTGTATTAGTGTGGAAAAACTACTTTTCGCACTTGTGTTAGTGTTGAAAAACCACTTTTCGCACTTGTGTTAGTGTTGAAAAACCACTTTTCGCACTTGTGTTGGTGCAGGAAACCACTTTTGCACTTGTATTAGTGTGGAAAAAACACTATTTGCACTTGTGATAGTGTTGAAAAACCACTTTTCGCACTTGTGTTAGTGTTGAAAAACCACTTTTCGCACTTGTGTTAGTGTTGAAAAACCACTTTTCGCACTTGTGTTGGTGCAGGAAACCACTTTTGCACTTGTATTAGTGTGGAAAAAACACTTTTTGCACTTGTGATAGTGTTGAAAAACCACTTTTCGCACTTGTGTTAGTGTTGAAAAACCACATTTCGCACTTGTGTTGGTGCAGGAAACCACTTTTGCACTTGTATTAGTGTGGAAAAACCACTTTTGCACTTGTATTAGTGTGGAAAAAACACTTTTTGCACTTGTGATAGTGTTGAAAAACCACTTTTCGCACTTGTGTTAGTGTTGAAAAACCACTTTTCGTACTTGTGTTGGTGCAGGAAACCACTTTTGCACTTGTATTAGTGTGGAAAAACCACTTTTCGCACTTGTGTTAGTGTTGAAAAACCACTTTTCGCCCTTGTGTTAGTGTTGAAAAACCACTTTTCGCACTTGTGTTGGTGCAGGAAACCACTTTTGCACTTGTATTAGTGTGGAAAAACCACTTTTTGCACTTGTGTTAGTGTTGAAAAACCACTTTTCGCACTTGTGTTATTGTTGAAAAACCACTTTTCGCACTTGTGTTGGTGCAGGAAAACCACTTTTGCACTTGTATTAGTGTGGAAAAAACACTATTTGCACTTGTGATAGTGTGGAAAAAACACTTTTTGCACTTGTGATAGTGTTGAAAAACCACTTTTCGCACTTGTGTTAGTGTTGAAAAACCACTTTTCGCACCTGCGTTGGTGGAGGAAACCACTTTTGCACTTGTATTAGTGTGGAAAAACCACTTTTCGCACTTGTGTTAGTGTTGAAAAACCACTTTTCGCACTTGTGTTAGTGTTGAAAAACCACTTTTCGCACTTGTGTTAGAGTTGAAAAACCACTTTTCGCACTTGTGTTAGTGTTGAAAAACCACATTTCGCACTTGTGTTGGTGCAGGAAACCACTTTTGCACTTGTATTAGTGTGGAAAAACCACTTTTGCACTTGTATTAGTGTGGAAAAAACACTTTTTGCACTTGTGATAGTGTTGAAAAACCACTTTTCGCACTTGTGTTAGTGTTGAAAAACCACTTTTCGCACTTGTGTTAGTGTTGAAAAACCACTTTTCGCACTTGTGTTGGTACAGGAAACCACTTTTGCACTTGTATTAGTGTGGAAAAAACACTTTTTGCACTTGTGATAGTGTTGAAAAACCACTTTTCGCACTTGTGTTAGTGTTGAAAAACCACTTTTCGCACTTGTGTTGGTGCAGGAAACCAATTTTGCACTTGTATTAGTGTGGAAAAAATACTTTTCGCACTTGTGTTAGTGTTGAAAAACCACTTTTCGCACTTGTGTTAGTGTTGAAAAACCACTTTTCGCACTTGTGTTGGTGCAGGAAACCACTTTTGCACTTGTATTAGTGTGGAAAAAACACTATTTGCACTTGTGATAGTGTTGTAAAACCACTTTTCGCACTTGTGTTAGTGTTGAAAAACCACTTTTCGCACTTGTGTTAGTGTTGAAAAACCACTTTTCGCACTTGTGTTGGTGCAGGAAACCACTTTTGCACTTGTATTAGTGTGGAAAAAACACTTTTTGCACTTGTGATAGTGTTGAAAAACCACTTTTCGCACTTGTGTTAGTGTTGAAAAACCACTTTTCGCACTTGTGTTAGTGTTGAAAAACCACTTTTCGCACTTGTGTTGGTATAGGAAACCACTTTTGCACTTGTATTAGTGTGTAAAAAACACTTTTTGCACTTGTGATAGTGTTGAAAAACCACTTTTTGCACTTGTGTTAGTGTTGAAAAACCACTTTTCGCACTTGTGTTGGTGCAGGAAACCAATTTTGCACTTGTATTAGTGTGGAAAAACTACTTTTCGCACTTGTGTTAGTGTTGAAAAACCACTTTTCGCACTTGTGTTAGTGTTGAAAAACCACTTTTCGCACTTGTGTTGGTGCAGGAAACCACTTTTGCACTTGTATTAGTGTGGAAAAAACACTATTTGTACTTGTGATAGTGTTGAAAAACCACTTTTCGCACTTGTGTTAGTGTTGAAAAACCACTTTTCGCACTTGTGTTAGTGTTGAAAAACCACTTTTCGCACTTGTGTTGGTGCAGGAAACCACTTTTGCACTTGTATTAGTGTGGAAAAAACACTTTTTGCACTTGTGATAGTGTTGAAAAACCACTTTTCGCACTTGTGTTAGTGTTGAAAAACCACATTTCGCACTTGTGTTGGTGCAGGAAACCACTTTTGCACTTGTATTAGTGTGGAAAAACCACTTTTGCACTTGTATTAGTGTGGAAAAAACACTTTTTGCACTTGTGATAGTGTTGAAAAACCACTTTTCGCACTTGTGTTAGTGTTGAAAAACCACTTTTCGTACTTGTGTTGGTGCAGGAAACCACTTTTGCACTTGTATTAGTGTGGAAAAACCACTTTTCGCACTTGTGTTAGTGTTGAAAAACCACTTTTCGCCCTTGTGTTAGTGTTGAAAAACCACTTTTCGCACTTGTGTTGGTGCAGGAAACCACTTTTTGCACTTGTGTTAGTGTTGAAAAACCACTTTTCGCACTTGTGTTATTGTTGAAAAACCACTTTTCGCACTTGTGTTGGTGCAGGAAAACCACTTTTGCACTTGTATTAGTGTGGAAAAAACACTATTTGCACTTGTGATAGTGTGGAAAAAACACTTTTTGCACTTGTGATAGTGTTGAAAAACCACTTTTCGCACTTGTGTTAGTGTTGAAAAACCACTTTTCGCACCTGCGTTGGTGGAGGAAACCACTTTTGCACTTGTATTAGTGTGGAAAAACCACTTTTCGCACTTGTGTTAGTGTTGAAAAACCACTTTTCGCACTTGTGTTAGTGTTGAAAAACCACTTTTCGCACTTGTGTTAGAGTTGAAAAACCACTTTTCGCACTTGTGTTAGTGTTGAAAAACCACATTTCGCACTTGTGTTGGTGCAGGAAACCACTTTTGCACTTGTATTAGTGTGGAAAAACCACTTTTGCACTTGTATTAGTGTGGAAAAAACACTTTTTGCACTTGTGATAGTGTTGAAAAACCACTTTTCGCACTTGTGTTAGTGTTGAAAAACCACTTTTCGCACTTGTGTTAGTGTTGAAAAACCACTTTTCGCACTTGTGTTGGTACAGGAAACCACTTTTGCACTTGTATTAGTGTGGAAAAAACACTTTTTGCACTTGTGATAGTGTTGAAAAACCACTTTTCGCACTTGTGTTAGTGTTGAAAAACCACTTTTCGCACTTGTGTTGGTGCAGGAAACCAATTTTGCACTTGTATTAGTGTGGAAAAAATACTTTTCGCACTTGTGTTAGTGTTGAAAAACCACTTTTCGCACTTGTGTTAGTGTTGAAAAACCACTTTTCGCACTTGTGTTGGTGCAGGAAACCACTTTTGCACTTGTATTAGTGTGGAAAAAACACTATTTGCACTTGTGATAGTGTTGTAAAACCACTTTTCGCACTTGTGTTAGTGTTGAAAAACCACTTTTCGCACTTGTGTTAGTGTTGAAAAACCACTTTTTGCACTTGTGTTGATGCAGGAAACCACTTTTGCACTTGTATTAGTGTGGAAAAAACACTTTTTGCACTTGTGATGGTGTTGAAAAACCACTTTTCGCACTTGTGTTAGTGTTGAAAAACCACATTTCGCACTTGTGTTGGTGCAGGAAACCACTTTTGCACTTGTATTAGTGTGGAAAAACCACTTTTGCACTTGTATTAGTGTGGAAAAAACACTTTTTGCACTTGTGATAGTGTTGAAAAACCACTTTTCGCACTTGTGTTAGTGTTGAAAAACCACATTTCGCACTTGTGTTAGTGTTGAAAAACCACTTTTCGCACTTGTGTTAGTGTTGAAAAACCACTTTTCGCACTTGTGTTGGTGCAGGAAACCACTTTTTCACTTGTATTAGTGTGGAAAAACCACTTTTGCCCTTGTATTAGTGTGGAAAAAACACTTTTTGCACTTGGATTAGTGTTGAAAAACGACTTTTCGCACTTGTGTTAGTGTTGAAAAACCACTTTTCGTACTTGTGTTGGTGCAGGAAACCACTTTTGCACTAGTATTAGTGTGGAAAAACCACTTTTCGCACTTGTGTTAGTGTTGAAAAACCACTTTTCGCCCTTGTGTTAGTGTTGAAAAACCACTTTTCGCACTTGTGTTGGTGCAGGAAACCACTTTTGCACTTGTATTAGTGTGGAAAAACCACTTTTTGCACTTGTGTTAGTGTTGAAAAACCACTTTTCGCACTTGTGTTAGTGTTGAAAAACCACTTTTCGCACTTGTGTTGGTGCAGGAAAACCACTTTTGCACTTGTATTAGTGTGGAAAAAACACTATTTGCACTTGTGATAGTGTTGAAAAACCACTTTTCGCACTTGTGTTAGTGTTGAAAAACCACTTTTCGCACTTGTGTTAGTGGAGGAAACCACTTTTGCACTTGTATTAGTGTGGAAAAACCACTTTTCGCACTTGTGTTAGAGTTGAAAAACCACTTTTCGCACTTGTGTTAGTGTTGAAAAACCACTTTTCGCACTTGTGTTGGTGCAGGAAACCACTTTTGCACTTGTATTAGTGTGGAAAAACCACTTTTGCAATTGTATTAGTGTGGAAAAAACACTTTCTGCACTTGTGATAGTGTTGAAAAACCACTTTTCGCACTTGTGTTAGTGTTGAAAAACCACTTTTCGTACTTGTGTTGGTGCAGGAAACCACTTTTGCACTTGTATTAGTGTGGAAAAACCACTTTTCGCACTTGTGTTTGTGTTGAAAAACCACTTTTCGCACTTGTGTTAGTGTTGAAAAACCACTTTTCGCACTTGTGTTGGTGCAGGAAAACCACTTTTTCACTTGTATTAGTGTGGAAAAAACACTATTTGCACTTGTGATAGTGTGGCAAAAACACTTTTTGCACTTGTGATAGTGTTGAAAAACCACTTTTCGCACTTGTGTTAGTGTTGAAAAACCACATTTCGCACTTGTGTTAGTGTTGAAAAACCACTTTTCGCACTTGTGTTAGTGTTGAAAAACCACTTTTCGCACTTGTGTTGGTGCAGGAAACCACTTTTTCACTTGTATTAGTGTGGAAAAACCACTTTTGCCCTTGTATTAGTGTGGAAAAAACACTTTTTGCACTTGGATTAGTGTTGAAAAACGACTTTTCGCACTTGTGTTAGTGTTGAAAAACCACTTTTCGTACTTGTGTTGGTGCAGGAAACCACTTTTGCACTAGTATTAGTGTGGAAAAACCACTTTTCGCACTTGTGTTAGTGTTGAAAAACCACTTTTCGCCCTTGTGTTAGTGTTGAAAAACCACTTTTCGCACTTGTGTTGGTGCAGGAAACCACTTTTGCACTTGTATTAGTGTGGAAAAACCACTTTTTGCACTTGTGTTAGTGTTGAAAAACCACTTTTCGCACTTGTGTTAGTGTTGAAAAACCACTTTTCGCACTTGTGTTGGTGCAGGAAAACCACTTTTGCACTTGTATTAGTGTGGAAAAAACACTATTTGCACTTGTGATAGTGTTGAAAAACCACTTTTCGCACTTGTGTTAGTGTTGAAAAACCACTTTTCGCACTTGTGTTAGTGGAGGAAACCACTTTTGCACTTGTATTAGTGTGGAAAAACCACTTTTCGCACTTGTGTTAGAGTTGAAAAACCACTTTTCGCACTTGTGTTAGTGTTGAAAAACCACTTTTCGCACTTGTGTTGGTGCAGGAAACCACTTTTGCACTTGTATTAGTGTGGAAAAACCACTTTTGCAATTGTATTAGTGTGGAAAAAACACTTTCTGCACTTGTGATAGTGTTGAAAAACCACTTTTCGCACTTGTGTTAGTGTTGAAAAACCACTTTTCGTACTTGTGTTGGTGCAGGAAACCACTTTTGCACTTGTATTAGTGTGGAAAAACCACTTTTCGCACTTGTGTTTGTGTTGAAAAACCACTTTTCGCACTTGTGTTAGTGTTGAAAAACCACTTTTCGCACTTGTGTTGGTGCAGGAAAACCACTTTTTCACTTGTATTAGTGTGGAAAAAACACTATTTGCACTTGTGATAGTGTGGCAAAAACACTTTTTGCACTTGTGATAGTGTTGAAAAACCACTTTTCGCACTTGTGTTAGTGTTGAAAAACCACTTTTCGCACTTCTGTTGGTGCAGGAAACCATTTTTGCACTTGTATTAGTGTGGAGAAACCACTTTTCGCACATGTGTTAGTGTTGAAAAACCACTTTTCGCACTTGTGTTAGTGTTGAAAAACCACTTTTCGCACTTGTGTTTGTGTTGAAAAACCACTTTTCGCACTTGTGTTAGTGTTGAAAAACCACTTTTCGCACTTGTGTTGGTGCAGGAAACCACTTTTGCACTTGTATTAGTGTGGAAAAAACACTTTTTGCACTTGTGATAGTGTTGAAAAACTACTTTTCGCACTTGTGTTAGTGTTGAAAAACCACATTTCGCACTTGTGTTGGTGCAGGAAACCACTTTTGCACTTGTATTAGTGTGGAAAAAACACTTTTTGCACTTGTGATAGTGTTGAAAATCCACTTTTCGCACTTGTGTTAGTGTTGAAAAACCACTTTTCGCACTTGTGTTAGTGCAGGAAACCACTTTTGCACTTGTATTAGTGTGGAAAAACCACTTTTCGCACTTGTGTTAGTGTTGAAAAACCACTTTTCGCACTTGTGTTAGTGTTGAAAAACCACTTTTCGCACTTGTGTTGGTGCAGGAAACCACTTTTGCACTTGTATTAGTGTGGAAAAAACACTATTTGCACTTGTGATAGTGTTTAAAAACCACTTTTTGCACTTGTGTTAGTGTTGAAAAACCACTTTTCGCACTTGTGTTAGTGTTGAAAAACCACTTTTCGCACTTGTGTTGGTGCAGGAAACCACTTTTGCACTTGTATAAGTGTGGAAAAACCACTTTTCGCACTTGTGTTAGTGTTGAAAAACCACTTTCGCACTTGTGTTAGTGTTGAAAAACCTCTTTTTGCACTTGTGTTGGTGCAGGAAACCACTTTTGCACTTGTATTAGTGTGGAAAAACCACTTTTGCACTTGTATTAGTGTGGAAAAAACACTTTTTGCACTTGTGATAGTGTTGAAAAACCACTTTTCGCACTTGTGTTAGTGTTGAAAAACCTATTTTCGCACTTGTGTTAGTGTTGAAAAACCACTTTTTGCACTTGTGTTAGTGTTGAAAAACCACTTTTCGCACTTGTGTTGGTGCAGGAAACCACTTTTGCACTTGTATTAGTGTGGAAAAACCACTTTTGCACTTGTATTAGTGTGGAAAAAACACTTTCTGCACTTGTGATAGTGTTGAAAAACCACTTTTCGCACTTGTGTTAGTGTTGAAAAACAACTTTTCGCACTTGTGTTAGTGTTGAAAAACAACTTTTCGCACTTGTGTTGGTGCAGGAAACCACTTTTGCACTTGTATTAGTGTGGAAAAAACACTTTTCGCACTTGTGTTAGTGTTGAAAAACAACTTTTCGCACTTGTGTTGGTGCAGGAAACCACTTTTGCACTTGTATTAGTGTGGAAAAAACACTTTTGCACTTGTATTAGTGTGGAAAAACCACTTTTTGCACTTGTGTTAGTGTTGAAAAACCACTTTTCGCACTTGTATTAGTGTGGCAAAAACACCTTTGCACTTGTATTAGTGTTGAAAAACCACTTTTCGCACTTGTGTTAGTGTTGAAAAACCACTTTTCGCACTTGTATTAGTGTGGAAAAACCACTTTTTGCACTTGTGTTAGTGTTGAAAAACCACTTTTCGCACTTGTGTTGGTGCAGGAAACCACTTTTGCACTTGTATTAGTGTGGAAAAAACACTTTTGCACTTGTATTAGTGTTGAAAAACCACTTTTCACACTTGTGTTAGTGTTGAAAAACCACTTTTCGCACTTCTGTTGATGCAGGAAACCACTTATGCACCTGTATTAGTGTGGCAAAAACACTATTTGCACTTGTGATAGTGTTGAAAAACCACTTTTCGCACTTGTGTTAGTGTTGAAAAACCACTTTTCGCACTTGTGTTAGTGTTGAAAAACCACTTTTCGCACTTGTATTAGTGTGGAAAAAACACTTTTTGCACTTGTGATAGTGTTGATAAACCACTTTTCGCACTTGTGTTGGTGCAGGAAACCACTTTTGCACTTGTATTAGTGTGGAAAAAACACTTTTCGCACTTGTGTTAGTGTTGAAAAACCACTTTTCGCACTTGTGTTTGTGCAGGAAACCACTTTTGCACTTGTATTAGTGTGGAAAAAACACTTTTGCACTTGTATTAGTGTGGAAAAACCACTTTTCGCACTTGTGTTAGTGTTGAAAAACCACTTTTTGCACTTGTGTTAGTGTTGAAAAACCACTTTTCGCACTTGTATTAGTGTGGAAAAACCACTTTTCGCACTTGTGTTAGTGTGGAAAAACCACTTTTCGCACTTGTGTTAGTGTTGAAAAACCACTTTTTGCACTTGTATTAGTGTGGAAAAACCACTTTTCGCACTTGTGTTAGTGTTGAAAAACCACTTTTTGCACTTGTGATAGTGTTGAAAACCCACTTTTCGCACTCGTGTTGGTGCAGGAAACCACTTTTGCACTTGTATTAGTGTGGAAAAACCACTTTTCGCACTTGTGTTAGTGTTGAAAAACCACTTTTCGCACTTGTGTTGGTGCAGGAAACCACTTTTGCACTTGTATTAGTGTGGAAAAAACACTTTTGCACTTGTATTAGTGTGAAAAACCACTTTTCGCACTTGTGTTAGTGTTGAAAAACCACTTTTCGCACTTGTGTTAATGTTGAAAAACCACTTTTCGCACTTGTGTTGGTGCAGGAAACCACTTTTGCACTTGTATTAGTGTGGAAAAAACACTTTTTGCACTTGTGATAGTGTTGAAAAACCACTTTTCGCACTTGTGTTAGTGTTGAAAAACCACTTTTCGCACTTGTGTTGGTGCAGGAAACCACTTTTGCACTTGTATTAGTCTGGAAAAAACACTATTTGCACTTGTGATAGTCTTGAAAAACCACTTTTCGCACTTGTGTTAGTGTTGAAAAACCACTTTTCGCACTTGTGTTAGTGTTGAAAAACCACTTTTCGCACTTGTATTAGTGTGGAAAAAAAAAAACACTTTTTGCACTTGTGATAAGTGTTGAAAAACCACTTTTCGCACTTGTGTTGGTGCAGGAAACCACTTTTGCAATTGTATTAGTGTGGAAAAACCACTTTTCGCACTTGTGTTAGTGTTGAAAAACCACTTTTCGCACTTGTGTTGGTGCAGGAAACCACTTTTGCATTTGTATTAGTGTGGAAAAAACACTTTTGCACTTGTATTAGTGTGGAAAAACCACTTTTCGCACTTGTGTTAGTGTTGAAAAACCACTTTTCGCACTTGTGTTGGTGCAGGAAACCACTTTTGCACTTGTATTAGTGTGGAAAAAACACTTTTTGCACTTGTGATAGTGTTGAAAAACCACTTTTCGCACTTGTGTTGGTGTTGAAAAACCACTTTTCGCACTTGCGTTGGTGCAGGAAACCACTTTTGCACTTGTGTTAGTGTTGAAAAACCACTTTTCGCACTTGTGTTAGTGTTGAAAAACCACTTTTCGCACTTGTGTTGGTGCAGGAAACCACTTATGCACTTGTATTAGTGTGGAAAAAACACTATTTGCACTTGTGGTAGTGTTGAAAAACCACTTTTCGCACTTGTGTTAGTGTTGAAAAACCACTTTTCGCACTTGTGTTAGTGTTGAAAAACCACTTTTCGCACTTGTATTAGTGTGGAAAAAACACTTTTGCACTTGTATTAGTGTGGAAAAACCACTTTTCGCACTTGTGTTAGTGTTGAAAAACCACTTCTTTCACTTGTGTTAGTGTTGAAAAACCACTTTTCGCACTTGTGTTGGTGCAGGAAACCACTTTTGCACTTGTATTAGTGTGGAAAAACCACTTTTGCACTTGTATTAGTGTGGAAAAAACACTTTTTGCACTTGTGATAGTGTTGAAAAAACACTTTCCGCACCTGTGTTAGTGTTGAAAAACCACTTTTCGTACTTGTGTTGGTGCAGGAAACCACTTTTGCACTTGTATTAGTGTGGAAAAACCACTTTTCGCACTTGTGTTAGTGTTGAAAAACCACTTTTCGCACTTGTGTTAGTGTTGAAAAACCACTTTTCGCACTTGTATTAGTGTGGAAAAAACACTTTTTGCACTTGTGATAGTGTTGAAAACCCACTTTTCGCACTCGTGTTGGTGCAGGAAACCACTTTTGCACTTGTATTAGTGTGGAAAAACCACTTTTCGCACTTGTGTTGGTGCAGGAAACCACTTTTGCACTTGTATTAGTGTGGAAAAAACACTTTTGCACTTGTATTAGTGTGGAAAAACCACTTTTCGCACTTGTGTTAGTGTTGAAAAACCACTTTTCGCACTTGTGTTAGTGTTGAAAAACCACTTTTCGCACTTGTGTTGGTGCAGGAAACCACTTTTGCACTTGTATTAGTGTGGAAAAAACACTTTTTGCACTTGTGATAGTGTTGAAAAACCACTTTTCGCACTTGTGTTAGTGTTGAAAAACCACTTTTCGCACTTGTGTTGGTGCAGGAAACCACTTTTGCACTTGTATTAGTCTGGAAAAAACACTATTTGCACTTGTGATAGTGTTGAAAAACCACTTTTCGCACTTGTGTTAGTGTTGAAAAACCACTTTTCGCACTTGTGTTAGTGTTGAAAAAACACTTTTCGCACTTGTATTAGTGTGGAAAAAACACTTTATGCACTTGTGATAGTGTTGAAAAACCACTTTTCGCACTTGTGTTGGTGCAGGAAACCACTTTTGCAATTGTATTAGTGTGGAAAAACCACTTTTCGCACTTGTGTTAGTGTTGAAAAACCACTTTTCGCACTTGTGTTAGTGTTGAAAAACCACTTTTCGCACTTGTGTTAGTGTTGAAAAACCACTTTTCGCACTTGTATTAGTGTGGAAAAAACACTTTTTGCACTTGTGTTAGTGTTGAAAAAACACTTTTCGCACTTGTATTAGTGTGGAAAAAACACTTTTTGCACTTGTGATAGTGTTGAAAAACCACTTTTCGCACTTGTGTTGGTGCAGGAAACCACTTTTGCACTTGTATTAGTGTGGAAAAACCACTTTTCGCACTTGTGTTAGTGTTGAAAAACAACTTTTCGCACTTGTGTTGGTGCAGGAAACCACTTTTGCACTTGTATTAGTGTGGAAAAAACACTTTTGCACTTGTATTAGTGTGGAAAAACCACTTTTTGCACTTGTGTTAGTGTTGAAAAACCACTTTTCGCACTTGTGTTGGTGCAGGAAACCACTTATGCACTTGTATTAGTGTGGCAAAAACACCTTTGCACTTGTATTAGTGTTGAAAAACCACTTTTCGCACTTGTGTTAGTGTTGAAAAACCACTTTTCGCACTTGTATTAGTGTGGAAAAACCACTTTTTGCACTTGTGTTAGTGTTGAAAAACCACTTTTCGCACTTGTGTTGGTGCAGGAAACCACTTTTGCACTTGTATTAGTGTGGAAAAAACACTTTTGCACTTGTATTAGTGTTGAAAAACCACTTTTCACACTTGTGTTAGTGTTGAAAAACCACTTTTCGCACTTGTGTTGATGCAGGAAACCACTTATGCACCTGTATTAGTGTGGCAAAAACACTATTTGCACTTGTGATAGTGTTGAAAAACCACTTTTCGCACTTGTGTTAGTGTTGAAAAACCACTTTTCGCACTTGTGTTAGTGTTGAAAAACCACTTTTCGCACTTGTATTAGTGTGGAAAAAACACTTTTTGCACTTGTGATAGTGTTGATAAACCACTTTTCGCACTTGTGTTGGTGCAGGAAACCACTTTTGCACTTGTATTAGTGTGGAAAAAACACTTTTCGCACTTGTGTTAGTGTTGAAAAACCACTTTTCGCACTTGTGTTTGTGCAGGAAACCACTTTTGCACTTGTATTAGTGTGGAAAAAACACTTTTGCACTTGTATTAGTGTGGAAAAACCACTTTTCGCACTTGTGTTAGTGTTGAAAAACCACTTTTTGCACTTGTGTTAGTGTTGAAAAACCACTTTTCGCACTTGTATTAGTGTGGAAAAACCACTTTTCGCACTTGTGTTAGTGTGGAAAAACCACTTTTCGCACTTGTGTTAGTGTTGAAAAACCACTTTTTGCACTTGTATTAGTGTGGAAAAACCACTTTTCGCACTTGTGTTAGTGTTGAAAAACCACTTTTTGCACTTGTGATAGTGTTGAAAACCCACTTTTCGCACTCGTGTTGGTGCAGGAAACCACTTTTGCACTTGTATTAGTGTGGAAAAACCACTTTTCGCACTTGTGTTAGTGTTGAAAAACCACTTTTCGCACTTGTGTTGGTGCAGGAAACCACTTTTGCACTTGTATTAGTGTGGAAAAAACACTTTTGCACTTGTATTAGTGTGAAAAACCACTTTTCGCACTTGTGTTAGTGTTGAAAAACCACTTTTCGCACTTGTGTTAGTGTTGAAAAACCACTTTTCGCACTTGTGTTGGTGCAGGAAACCACTTTTGCACTTGTATTAGTGTGGAAAAAACACTTTTTGCACTTGTGATAGTGTTGAAAAACCACTTTTCGCACTTGTGTTAGTGTTGAAAAACCACTTTTCGCACTTGTGTTGGTGCAGGAAACCACTTTTGCACTTGTATTAGTCTGGAAAAAACACTATTTGCACTTGTGATAGTCTTGAAAAACCACTTTTCGCACTTGTGTTAGTGTTGAAAAACCACTTTTCGCACTTGTGTTAGTGTTGAAAAACCACTTTTCGCACTTGTATTAGTGTGGAAAAAAAAAAACACTTTTTGCACTTGTGATAAGTGTTGAAAAACCACTTTTCGCACTTGTGTTGGTGCAGGAAACCACTTTTGCAATTGTATTAGTGTGGAAAAACCACTTTTCGCACTTGTGTTAGTGTTGAAAAACCACTTTTCGCACTTGTGTTGGTGCAGGAAACCACTTTTGCATTTGTATTAGTGTGGAAAAACCACTTTTCGCACTTGTGTTAGTGTTGAAAAACCACTTTTCGCACTTGTGTTGGTGCAGGAAACCACTTTTGCACTTGTATTAGTGTGGAAAAAACACTTTTTGCACTTGTGATAGTGTTGAAAAACCACTTTTCGCACTTGTGTTGGTGCAGGAAACCACTTTTGCACTTGTATTAGTGTGGAAAAACCACTTTTCGCACTTGTGTTAGTGTTGAAAAACCACTTTTCGCACTTGTGTTAGTGTTGAAAAACCACTTTTCACACTTGTGTTAGTGTTGAAAAACCACTTTTCGCACTTGTATTAGTGTGGAAAAAACACTTTTTGCACTTGTGATAGTGTTGAAAAACCACTTTTCGCACTTGTGTTGGTGCAGGAAACCACTTTTGCACTTGTATTAGTGTGGAAAAACCACTTTTCGCACTTGTGTAGTGTTGAAAAACAACTTTTCGCACTTGTGTTGGTGTTGAAAAACCACTTTTCGCACTTGTATTAGTGTGGAAAAAACACTTTTTGCACTTGTGATAGTGTTGAAAAACCACTTTTCGCACTTGTGTTGGTGCAGGAAACCACTTTTGCACTTGTATTAGTGTGGAAAAACCACTTTTCGCACTTGTGTTAGTGTTGAAAAACAACTTTTCGCACTTGTGTTGGTGCAGGAAACCACTTTTGCACTTGTATTAGTGTGGAAAAAACACTTTTGCACTTGTATTAGTGTGGAAAAACCACTTTTTGCACTTGTGTTAGTGTTGAAAAACCACTTTTCGCACTTGTGTTGGTGCAGGAAACCACTTATGCACTTGTATTAGTGTGGCAAAAACACCTTTGCACTTGTATTAGTGTTGAAAAACCACTTTTCGCACTTGTGTTAGTGTTGAAAAACCACTTTTCGCACTTGTATTAGTGTGGAAAAACCACTTTTTGCACTTGTGTTAGTGTTGAAAAACCACTTTTCGCACTTGTGTTGGTGCAGGAAACCACTTTTGCACTTGTATTAGTGTGGAAAAAACACTTTTGCACTTGTATTAGTGTTGAAAAACCACTTTTCACACTTGTGTTAGTGTTGAAAAACCACTTTTCGCACTTGTGTTGATGCAGGAAACCACTTATGCACCTGTATTAGTGTGGCAAAAACACTATTTGCACTTGTGATAGTGTTGAAAAACCACTTTTCGCACTTGTGTTAGTGTTGAAAAACCACTTTTCGCACTTGTGTTGGTGCAGGAAACCACTTTTGCACTTGTATTAGTCTGGAAAAAACACTATTTGCACTTGTGATAGTCTTGAAAAACCACTTTTCGCACTTGTGTTAGTGTTGAAAAACCACTTTTCGCACTTGTGTTAGTGTTGAAAAACCACTTTTCGCACTTGTATTAGTGTGGAAAAAAAAAAACACTTTTTGCACTTGTGATAGTGTTGAAAAACCACTTTTCGCACTTGTGTTGGTGCAGGAAACCACTTTTGCAATTGTATAAGTGTGGAAAAACCACTTTTCGCACTTGTGTTAGTGTTGAAAAACCACTTTTCGCACTTGTGTTGGTGCAGGAAACCACTTTTGCATTTGTATTAGTGTGGAAAAAACACTTTTGCACTTGTATTAGTGTGGAAAAACCACTTTTCGCACTTGTGTTAGTGTTGAAAAACCACTTTTCGCACTTGTGTTGGTGCAGGAAACCACTTTTGCACTTGTATTAGTGTGGAAAAAACACTTTTTGCACTTGTGATAGTGTTGAAAAACCACTTTTCGCACTTGTGTTGGTGTTGAAAAACCACTTTTCGCACTTGTGTTGGTGCAGGAAACCACTTTTGCACTTGTATTAGTGTGGAAAAACCACTTTTCGCACTTGTGTTAGTGTTGAAAAACCACTTTTCGCACTTGTGTTAGTGTTGAAAAACCACTTTTCGCACTTGTGTTAGTGTTGAAAAACCACTTTTCGCACTTGTATTAGTGTGGAAAAAACACTTTTTGCACTTGTGATAGTGTTGAAAAACCACTTTTCGCACTTGTGTTGGTGCAGGAAACCACTTTTGCACTTGTATTAGTGTGGAAAAACCACTTTTCGCACTTGTGTAGTGTTGAAAAACAACTTTTCGCACTTGTGTTGGTGTTGAAAAACCACTTTTCGCACTTGTATTAGTGTGGAAAAAACACTTTTTGCACTTGTGATAGTGTTGAAAAACCACTTTTCGCACTTGTGTTGGTGCAGGAAACCACTTTTGCACTTGTATTAGTGTGGAAAAACCACTTTTCGCACTTGTGTTAGTGTTGAAAAACAACTTTTCGCACTTGTGTTGGTGCAGGAAACCACTTTTGCACTTGTATTAGTGTGGAAAAAACACTTTTGCACTTGTATTAGTGTGGAAAAACCACTTTTTGCACTTGTGTTAGTGTTGAAAAACCACTTTTCGCACTTGTGTTGGTGCAGGAAACCACTTATGCACTTGTATTAGTGTGGCAAAAACACCTTTGCACTTGTATTAGTGTTGAAAAACCACTTTTCGCACTTGTGTTAGTGTTGAAAAACCACTTTTCGCACTTGTATTAGTGTGGAAAAACCACTTTTTGCACTTGTGTTAGTGTTGAAAAACCACTTTTCGCACTTGTGTTGGTGCAGGAAACCACTTTTGCACTTGTATTAGTGTGGAAAAAACACTTTTGCACTTGTATTAGTGTTGAAAAACCACTTTTCACACTTGTGTTAGTGTTGAAAAACCACTTTTCGCACTTGTGTTGATGCAGGAAACCACTTATGCACCTGTATTAGTGTGGCAAAAACACTATTTGCACTTGTGATAGTGTTGAAAAACCACTTTTCGCACTTGTGTTAGTGTTGAAAAACCACTTTTCGCACTTGTGTTAGTGTTGAAAAACCACTTTTCGCACTTGTATTAGTGTGGAAAAAACACTTTTTGCACTTGTGATAGTGTTGATAAACCACTTTTCGCACTTGTGTTGGTGCAGGAAACCACTTTTGCACTTGTATTAGTGTGGAAAAAACACTTTTCGCACTTGTGTTAGTGTTGAAAAACCACTTTTCGCACTTGTGTTTGTGCAGGAAACCACTTTTGCACTTGTATTAGTGTGGAAAAAACACTTTTGCACTTGTATTAGTGTGGAAAAACCACTTTTCGCACTTGTGTTAGTGTTGAAAAACCACTTTTTGCACTTGTGTTAGTGTTGAAAAACCAATTTTCGCACTTGTATTAGTGTGGAAAAACCACTTTTCGCACTTGTGTTAGTGTGGAAAAACCACTTTTCGCACTTGTGTTAGTGTTGAAAAACCACTTTTTGCACTTGTATTAGTGTGGAAAAACCACTTTTCGCACTTGTGTTAGTGTTGAAAAACCACTTTTTGCACTTGTGATAGTGTTGAAAACCTACTTTTCGCACTCGTGTTGGTGCAGGAAACCACTTTTGCACTTGTATTAGTGTGGAAAAACCACTTTTCGCACTTGTGTTAGTGTTGAAAAACCACTTTTTGCACTTGTGATAGTGTTGAAAACCTACTTTTCGCACTCGTGTTGGTGCAGGAAACCACTTTTGCACTTGTATTAGTGTGGAAAAAACACTTTTTGCACTTGTGATAGTGTTGAAAAACCACTTTTCGCACTTGTGTTAGTGTTGAAAAACCACTTTTCGCACTTGTGTTGGTGCAGGAAACCACTTTTGCACTTGTATTAGTCTGGAAAAAACACTATTTGCACTTGTGATAGTCTTGAAAAACCACTTTTCGCACTTGTGTTAGTGTTGAAAAACCACTTTTCGCACTTGTGTTAGTGTTGAAAAACCACTTTTCGCACTTGTATTAGTGTGGAAAAAACACTTTTTGCACTTGTGATAGTGTTGAAAAACAACTTTTCGCACTTGTGTTGGTGCAGGAAACCACTTTTGCAATTGTATTAGTGTGGAAAAACCACTTTTCGCACTTGTGTTAGTGTTGAAAAACCACTTTTCGCACTTGTGTTGGTGCAGGAAACCACTTTTGCATTTGTATTAGTGTGGAAAAAACACTTTTGCACTTGTATTAGTGTGGAAAAACCACTTTTCGCACTTGTGTTAGTGTTGAAAAACCACTTTTCGCACTTGTGTTGGTGCAGGAAACCACTTTTGCACTTGTATTAGTGTGGAAAAAACACTTTTTGCACTTGTGATAGTGTTGAAAAACCACTTTTCGCACTTGTGTTAGTGTTGAAAAACCACTTTTCGCACTTGTGTTGGTGCAGGAAACCACTTTTGCACTTGTATTAGTCTGGAAAAAACACTATTTGCACTTGTGATAGTCTTGAAAAACCACTTTTCGCACTTGTGTTAGTGTTGAAAAACCACTTTTCGCACTTGTGTTAGTGTTGAAAAACCACTTTTCGCACTTGTATTAGTGTGGAAAAAACACTTTTTGCACTTGTGATAGTGTTGAAAAACCACTTTTCGCACTTGTGTTGGTGCAGGAAACCACTTTTGCAATTGTATTAGTGTGGAAAAACCACTTTTCGCACTTGTGTTAGTGTTGAAAAACCACTTTTCGCACTTGTGTTAGTGTTGAAAAACCACTTTTCGCACTTGTGTTAGTGTTGAAAAACGACTTTTCGCACTTGTATTAGTGTGGAAAAAACACTTTTTGCACTTGTGATAGTGTTGAAAAACCACTTTTCGCACTTGTGTTGGTGCAGGAAACCACTTTTGTACTTGTATTAGTGTGGAAAAACCACTTTTCGCACTTGTGTTAGTGTTGAAAAACAACTTTTTGCACTTGTGTTGGTGCAGGAAACCACTTTTGCACTTGTATTCGTTTGGAAAAAACACTTTTGCACTTGTATTAGTGTGGAAAAACCACTTTTTGCACTTGTGTTAGTGTTGAAAAACCACTTTTCGCACTTGTGTTGGTGCAGGAAACCACTTATGCACTTGTATTAGTGTGGCAAAAACACCTTTGCACTTGTATTAGTGTTGAAAAACCACTTTTCGCACTTGTGTTAGTGTTGAAAAACCACTTTTCGCACTTGTATTAGTGTGGAAAAACCACTTTTTGCACTTGTGTTAGTGTTGAAAAACCACTTTTCGCACTTGTGTTGGTGCAGGAAACCACTTTTGCACTTGTATTAGTGTGGAAAAAAACACTTTTGCACTTGTATTAGTGTTGAAAAACCACTTTTCGCACTTGTGTTAGTGTTGAAAAACCACTTTTCGCACTTGTGTTGGTGCAGGAAACCACTTATGCACCTGTATTAGTGTGGAAAAAACACTATTTGCACTTGTGATAGTGTTGAAAAACCACTTTTCGCACTTGTGTTAGTGTTGAAAAACCACTTTTCGCACTTGTGTTAGTGTTGAAAAACCACTTTTCGCACTTGTATTAGTGTGGAAAAAACACTTTTTGCACTTGTGATAGTGTTGATAAACCACTTTTCGCACTTGTGTTGGTGCAGGAAACCACTTTTGCACTTGTATTAGTGTGGAAAAACCACTTTTCGCACTTGTGTTATTGTTGAAAAACCACTTTTCGCACTTGTGTTTGTGCAGGAAACCACTTTTGCACTTGTATTAGTGTGGAAAAAACACTTTTGCACTTGTATTAGTGTGGAAAAACCACTTTTCGCACTTGTGTTAGTGTTGAAAAACCACTTTTTACACTTGTGTTAGTGTTGAAAAACCACTTTTCGCACTTGTATGAGTGTGGAAAAACCACTTTTCGCACTTGTGTTAGTGTGGAAAAACCACTTTTCACACTTGTGTTAGTGTTGAAAAACCACTTTTTGCACTTGTGATAGTGTTGAAAACCCACTTTTCGCACTCGTGTTGGTGCAGGAAACCACTTTTGCACTTGTATTAGAGTGGGAAAACCACTTTTCGCACTTGTGTTGGTGCAGGAAACCACTTTTGCACTTGTATTAGTGTGGAAAAAACACTTTTGCACTTGTATTAGTGTGGAAAAACCACTTTTCGCACTTGTGTTAGTGTTGAAAAACCACTTTTCGCACTTGTGTTAGTGTTGAAAAACCACTTTTCGCACTTGTGTTGGTGCAGGAAACCACTTTTGCACTTGTATTAGTGTGGAAAAAACACTTTTTGCACTTGTGATAGTGTTGAAAAACCACTTTTCGCACTTGTGTTAGTGTTGAAAAACCACTTTTCGCACTTGTGTTGGTGCAGGAAACCACTTTTGCACTTGTATTAGTCTGGAAAAAACACTATTGCACTTGTGATAGTCTTGAAAAACCACTTTTCGCACTTGTGTTAGTGTTGAAAAACCACTTATGCACTTGTATTAGTGTGGCAAAAACACCTTTGCACTTGTATTAGTGTTGAAAAACCACTTTTCGCACTTGTGTTGGTGCAGGAAACCACTTTTGCACTTGTATTAGTGTGGAAAAAACACTTTTTGCACTTGTGATAGTGTTGAAAAACCACTTTTCGCACTTGTGTTAGTGTTGAAAAACCACTTTTCGCACTTGTGTTGGTGCAGGAAACCACTTTTGCACTTGTATTAGTCTGGAAAAAACACTATTTGCACTTGTGATAGTCTTGAAAAACCACTTTTCGCACTTGTGTTAGTGTTGAAAAACCACTTTTCGCACTTGTGTTAGTGTTGAAAAACCACTTTTCGCACTTGTATTAGTGTGGAAAAAACACTTTTTGCACTTGTGATAGTGTTGAAAAACCACTTTTCGCACTTGTGTTGGTGCAGGAAACCACTTTTGCAATTGTATTAGTGTGGAAAAACCACTTTTCGCACTTGTGTTAGTGTTGAAAAACCACTTTTCGCACTTGTGTTAGTGTTGAAAAACCACTTTTCGCACTTGTGTTAGTGTTGAAAAACCACTTTTCGCACTTGTGTTAGTGTTGAAAAACGACTTTTCGCACTTGTATTAGTGTGGAAAAAACACTTTTTGCACTTGTGATAGTGTTGAAAAACCACTTTTCGCACTTGTGTTGGTGCAGGAAACCACTTTTGTACTTGTATTAGTGTGGAAAAACCACTTTTCGCACTTGTGTTAGTGTTGAAAAACAACTTTTCGCACTTGTGTTGGTGCAGGAAACCACTTTTGCACTTGTATTAGTTTGGAAAAAACACTTTTGCACTTGTATTAGTGTGGAAAAACCACTTTTTGCACTTGTGTTAGTGTTGAAAAACCACTTTCCGCACTTGTGTTGGTGCAGGAAACCACTTATGCACTTGTATTAGTGTGGCAAAAACACCTTTGCACTTGTATTAGTGTTGAAAAACCACTTTTCGCACTTGTGTTAGTGTTGAAAAACCACTTTTCGCACTTGTATTAGTGTGGAAAAACCACTTTTTGCACTTGTGTTAGTGTTGAAAAACCACTTTTCGCACTTGTGTTGGTGCAGGAAACCACTTTTGCACTTGTATTAGTGTGGAAAAAAACACTTTTGCACTTGTATTAGTGTTGAAAAACCACTTTTCGCACTTGTGTTAGTGTTGAAAAACCACTTTTCGCACTTGTGTTGGTGCAGGAAACCACTTATGCACCTGTATTAGTGTGGAAAAAACACTATTTGCACTTGTGATAGTGTTGAAAAACCACTTTTCGCACTTGTGTTAGTGTTGAAAAACCACTTTTCGCACTTGTGTTAGTGTTGAAAAACCACTTTTCGCACTTGTATTAGTGTGGAAAAAACACTTTTTGCACTTGTGATAGTGTTGATAAACCACTTTTCGCACTTGTGTTGGTGCAGGAAACCACTTTTGCACTTGTATTAGTGTGGAAAAACCACTTTTCGCACTTGTGTTATTGTTGAAAAACCACTTTTCGCACTTGTGTTTGTGCAGGAAACCACTTTTGCACTTGTATTAGTGTGGAAAAAACACTTTTGCACTTGTATTAGTGTGGAAAAACCACTTTTCGCACTTGTGTTAGTGTTGAAAAACCACTTTTTGCACTTGTGTTAGTGTTGAAAAACCACTTTTCGCACTTGTATTAGTGTGGAAAAACCACTTTTCGCACTTGTGTTAGTGTGGAAAAACCACTTTTCACACTTGTGTTAGTGTTGAAAAACCACTTTTTGCACTTGTGATAGTGTTGAAAACCCACTTTTCGCACTCGTGTTGGTGCAGGAAACCACTTTTGCACTTGTATTAGTGTGGAAAAACCACTTTTCGCACTTGTGTTGGTGCAGGAAACCACTTTTGCACTTGTATTAGTGTGGAAAAAACACTTTTGCACTTGTATTAGTGTGGAAAAACCACTTTTCGCACTTGTGTTAGTGTTGAAAAACCACTTTTCGCACTTGTGTTAGTGTTGAAAAACCACTTTTCGCACTTGTGTTGGTGCAGGAAACCACTTTTGCACTTGTATTAGTGTGGAAAAAACACTTTTTGCACTTGTGATAGTGTTGAAAAACCACTTTTCGCACTTGTGTTAGTGTTGAAAAACCACTTTTCGCACTTGTGTTGGTGCAGGAAACCACTTTTGCACTTGTATTAGTCTGGAAAAAACACTATTGCACTTGTGATAGTCTTGAAAAACCACTTTTCGCACTTGTGTTAGTGTTGAAAAACCACTTATGCACTTGTATTAGTGTGGCAAAAACACCTTTGCACTTGTATTAGTGTTGAAAAACCACTTTTCGCACTTGTGTTAGTGTTGAAAAACCACTTTTCGCACTTGTATTAGTGTGGAAAAACCACTTTTTGCACTTGTGTTAGTGTTGAAAAACCACTTTTCGCACTTGTGTTGGTGCAGGAAACCACTTTTGCACTTGTATTAGTGTGGAAAAAACACTTTTGCACTTGTATTAGTGTTGAAAAACCACTTTTCACACTTGTGTTAGTGTTGAAAAACCACTTTTCGCACTTGTGTTGATGCAGGAAACCACTTATGCACCTGTATTAGTGTGGCAAAAACACTATTTGCACTTGTGATAGTGTTGAAAAACCACTTTTCGCACTTGTGTTAGTGTTGAAAAACCACTTTTCGCACTTGTGTTAGTGTTGAAAAACCACTTTTCGCACTTGTATTAGTGTGGAAAAAACACTTTTTGCACTTGTGATAGTGTTGATAAACCACTTTTCGCACTTGTGTTGGTGCAGGAAACCACTTTTGCACTTGTATTAGTGTGGAAAAAACACTTTTCGCACTTGTGTTAGTGTTGAAAAACCACTTTTCGCACTTGTGTTTGTGCAGGAAACCACTTTTGCACTTGTATTAGTGTGGAAAAAACACTTTTGCACTTGTATTAGTGTGGAAAAACCACTTTTCGCACTTGTGTTAGTGTTGAAAAACCACTTTTTGCACTTGTGTTAGTGTTGAAAAACCAATTTTCGCACTTGTATTAGTGTGGAAAAACCACTTTTCGCACTTGTGTTAGTGTGGAAAAACCACTTTTCGCACTTGTGTTAGTGTTGAAAAACCACTTTTTGCACTTGTATTAGTGTGGAAAAACCACTTTTCGCACTTGTGTTAGTGTTGAAAAACCACTTTTTGCACTTGTGATAGTGTTGAAAACCTACTTTTCGCACTCGTGTTGGTGCAGGAAACCACTTTTGCACTTGTATTAGTGTGGAAAAACCACTTTTCGCACTTGTGTTAGTGTTGAAAAACCACTTTTCGCACTTGTGTTGGTGCAGGAAACCACTTTTGCACTTGTATTAGTGTGGAAAAAACACTTTTGCACTTGTATTAGTGTGAAAAACCACTTTTCGCACTTGTGTTAGTGTTGAAAAACCACTTTTCGCACTTGTGTTAGTGTTGAAAAACCACTTTTCGCACTTGTGTTGGTGCAGGAAACCACTTTTGCACTTGTATTAGTGTGGAAAAACACTTTTTGCACTTGTGATAGTGTTGAAAAACCACTTTTCGCACTTGTGTTAGTGTTGAAAAACCACTTTTCGCACTTGTGTTGGTGCAGGAAACCACTTTTGCACTTGTATTAGTCTGGAAAAAACACTATTTGCACTTGTGATAGTCTTGAAAAACCACTTTTCGCACTTGTGTTAATGTTGAAAAACCACTTTTCGCACTTGTGTTAGTGTTGAAAAACCACTTTTCGCACTTGTATTAGTGTGGAAAAAACACTTTTTGCACTTGTGATAGTGTTGAAAAACAACTTTTCGCACTTGTGTTGGTGCAGGAAACCACTTTTGCAATTGTATTAGTGTGGAAAAACCACTTTTCGCACTTGTGTTAGTGTTGAAAAACCACTTTTCGCACTTGTGTTGGTGCAGGAAACCACTTTTGCACTTGTATTAGTGTGGAAAAAACACTTTTTGCACTTGTGATAGTGTTGAAAAACCACTTTTCGCACTTGTGTTAGTGTTGAAAAACCACTTTTCGCACTTGTGTTGGTGCAGGAAACCACTTTTGCACTTGTATTAGTCTGGAAAAAACACTATTTGCACTTGTGATAGTCTTGAAAAACCACTTTTCGCACTTGTGTTAGTGTTGAAAAACCACTTTTCGCACTTGTGTTAGTGTTGAAAAACCACTTTTCGCACTTGTATTAGTGTGGAAAAAACACTTTTTGCACTTGTGATAGTGTTGAAAAACCACTTTTCGCACTTGTGTTGGTGCAGGAAACCACTTTTGCAATTGTATTAGTGTGGAAAAACCACTTTTCGCACTTGTGTTGGTGCAGGAAACCACTTTTGCACTTGTATTAGTGTGGAAAAACCACTTTTCGCACTTGTGTTAGTGTTGAAAAACCACTTTTTGCACTTGTGATAGTGTTGAAAAACCACTTTTCGCACTTGTGTTGGTGCAGGAAACCACTTTTGCACTTGTATTAGTGTGGAAAAACCACTTTTCGCACTTGTGTTAGTGTTGAAAAACAACTTTTCGCACTTGTGTTGGTGCAGGAAACCACTTTTGCACTTGTATTAGTGTGGAAAAAACACTTTTGCACTTGTATTAGTGTGGAAAAACCACTTTTTGCACTTGTGTTAGTGTTGAAAAACCACTTTTCGCACTTGTGTTGGTGCAGGAAACCACTTATGCACTTGTATTAGTGTGGCAAAAACACCTTTGCACTTGTATAAGTGTTGAAAAACCACTTTTCGCACTTGTGTTAGTGTTGAAAAACCACTTTTCGCACTTGTATTAGTGTGGAAAAACCACTTTTTGCACTTGTGTTAGTGTTGAAAAACCACTTTTCGCACTTGTGTTGGTGCAGGAAACCACTTTTGCACTTGTATTAGTGTGGAAAAAAACACTTTTGCACTTGTATTAGTGTTGAAAAACCACTTTTCGCACTTGTGTTAGTGTTGAAAAACCACTTTTCGCACTTGTGTTGGTGCAGGAAACCACTTATGCACCTGTATTAGTGTGGAAAAAACACTATTTGCACTTGTGATAGTGTTGAAAAACCACTTTTCGCACTTGTGTTAGTGTTGAAAAACCACTTTTCGCACTTGTGTTAGTGTTGAAAAACCACTTTTCGCACTTGTGTTAGTGTTGATAAACCACTTTTCGCACTTGTGTTGGTGCAGGAAACCACTTTTGCACTTGTATTAGTGTGGAAAAACCACTTTTCGCACTTGTGTTAGTGTTGAAAAACCACTTTTCGCACTTGTGTTTGTGCAGGAAACCACTTTTGCACTTGTATTAGTGTGGAAAAAACACTTTTGCACTTGTATTAGTGTGGAAAAACCACTTTTCGCACTTGTGTTAGTGTTGAAAAACCACTTTTTGCACTTGTGTTAGTGTTGAAAAACCACTTTTCGCACTTGTATTAGTGTGGAAAAACCACTTTTCGCACTTGTGTTAGTGTGGAAAAACCACTTTTCACACTTGTGTTAGTGTTGAAAAACCACTTTTTGCACTTGTGATAGTGTTGAAAACCCACTTTTCGCACTCGTGTTGGTGCAGGAAACCACTTTTGCACTTGTATTAGTGTGGAAAAACCACTTTTCGCACTTGTGTTGGTGCAGGAAACCACTTTTGCACTTGTATTAGTGTGGAAAAAACACTTTTGCACTTGTATTAGTGTGGAAAAACCACTTTTCGCACTTGTGTTAGTGTTGAAAAACCACTTTTCGCACTTGTGTTAGTGTTGAAAAACCACTTTTCGCACTTGTGTTGGTGCAGGAAACCACTTTTGCACTTGTATTAGTGTGGAAAAAACACTTTTTGCACTTGTGATAGTGTTGAAAAACCACTTTTCGCACTTGTGTTAGTGTTGAAAAACCACTTTTCGCACTTGTGTTGGTGCAGGAAACCACTTTTGCACTTGTATTAGTCTGGAAAAAACACTATTGCACTTGTGATAGTCTTGAAAAACCACTTTTCGCACTTGTGTTAGTGTTGAAAAACCACTTTTCGCACTTGTGTTAGTGTTGAAAAACCACTTTTCGCACTTGTATTAGTGTGGAAAAAACACTTTTTGCACTTGTGATAGTGTTGAAAAACCACTTTTCGCACTTGTGTTGGGGCAGGAAACCACTTTTGCAATTGTATTAGTGTGGAAAAACCACTTTTCGCACTTGTGTTAGTGTTGAAAAACCACTTTTTGCACTTGTGTTGGTGCAGGAAACCACTTTTGCATTTGTATTAGTGTGGAAAAAACACTTTTGCACTTGTATTAGTGTGGAAAAACCACTTTTCGCACTAGTGTTAGTGTTGAAAAACCACTTTTCGCACTTGTGTTAGTGTTGAAAAACCACTTTTCGCACTTGTGTTGGTTCAGGAAACCACTTTTGCACTTGTATTAGTGTGGAAAAAACAGTTTTTGCACTTGTGATAGTGTTGAAAAACCACTTTTCGCACTTGTGTTAGTGTTGAAAAACCACTTTTCGCACTTGTGTTGGTGCAGGAAACCACTTTTGCACTTGTATTAGTGTGGAAAAACCACTTTTCGCACTTGTGTTAGTGTTGAAGAACCACTTTTCGCACTTGTGTTAGTGTTGAAAAACCACTTTTCGCACTTGTGTTAGTGTTGAAAAACCACTTTTGCACTTGTATTAGTGTGGAAAAAACACTTTTGCACTTGTATTAGTGTTGAAAAACCACTTTTCGCACTTGTGTTAGTGTTGAAAAACCACTTTTCGCACTTGTGTTGGTGCAGGAAACCACTTATGCACCTGTATTAGTGTGGAAAAAACACTATTTGCACTTGTGATAGTGTTGAAAAACCACTTTTCGCACTTGTGTTAGTGTTGAAAAACCACTTTTCGCACTTGTGTTAGTGTTGAAAAACCACTTTTCGCACTTGTATTAGTGTGGAAAAAACACTTTTTGCACTTGTGATAGTGTTGATAAACCACTTTTCGCACTTGTGTTGGTGCAGGAAACCACTTTTGCACTTGTATTAGTGTGGAAAAACCACTTTTCGCACTTGTGTTAGTGTTGAAAAACCACTTTTCGCACTTGTGTTTGTGCAGGAAACCACTTTTGCACTTGTATTAGTGTGGAAAAAACACTTTTGCACTTGTATTAGTGTGGAAAAACCACTTTTCGCACTTGTGTTAGTGTTGAAAAACCACTTTTTGCACTTGTGTTAGTGTTGAAAAACCACTTTTCGCACTTGTATTAGTGTGGAAAAACCACTTTTCGCACTTGTGTTAGTGTGGAAAAACCACTTTTCGCACTTGTGTTAGTGTTGAAAAACCATTTTTTGCACTTGTATTAGTGTGGAAAAACCACTTTTCGCACTTGTGTTAGTGTTGAAAAACCACTTTTTTCACTTGTGATAGTGTTGAAAACCCACTTTTCGCACTCGTGTTGGTGCAGGAAACCACTTTTGCACTTGTATTAGTGTGGAAAAACCACTTTTCGCACTTGTGTTAGTGTTGAAAAACCACTTTTCGCACTTGTGTTGGTGCAGGAAACCACTTTTGCACTTGTATTAGTGTGGAAAAAACACTTTTGCACTTGTGTTAGTGTTGAAAAACCACTTTTCGCACTTGTGTTAGTGTTGAAAAACCACTTTTCGCACTTGTGTTGGTGCAGGAAACCACTTTTGCACTTGTATTAGTGTGGAAAAACCACTTTTCGCACTTGTGTTAGTGTTGAAAAACCACTTTTCGCACTTGTGTTAGTGTTGAAAAACCACTTTTCGCACTTGTGTTGGTGCAGGAAACCACTTTTGCACTTGTATTAGTGTGGAAAAAACACTTTTTGCACTTGTGATAGTGTTGAAAAACCACTTTTCGCACTTGTGTTAGTGTTGAAAAACCACTTTTCGCACTTGTGTTGGTGCAGGAAACCACTTTTGCACTTGTATTAGTCTGGAAAAAACACTATTTGCACTTGTGATAGTCTTGAAAAACCACTTTTCGCACTTGTGTTAGTGTTGAAAAACCACTTTTCGCACTTGTGTTAGTGTTGAAAAACCACTTTTCGCACTTGTATTAGTGTGGAAAAAACACTTTTTGCACTTGTGATAGTGTTGAAAAACCACTTTTCGCACTTGTGTTGGTGCAGGAAACCACTTTTGCAATTGTATTAGTGTGGAAAAACCACTTTTCGCACTTGTGTTAGTGTTGAAAAACCACTTTTCGCACTTGTGTTGGTGCAGGAAACCACTTTTGCATTTGTATTAGTGTGGAAAAAACACTTTTGCACTTGTATTAGTGTGGAAAAACCACTTTTCGCACTAGTGTTAGTGTTGAAAAACCACTTTTCGCACTTGTGTTAGTGTTGAAAAACCACTTTTCGCACTTGTGTTGGTTCAGGAAACCACTTTTGCACTTGTATTAGTGTGGAAAAAACAGTTTTTGCACTTGTGATAGTGTTGAAAAACCACTTTTCGCACTTGTGTTAGTGTTGAAAAACCACTTTTCGCACTTGTGTTGGTGCAGGAAACCACTTTTGCACTTGTATTAGTGTGGAAAAACCACTTTTCGCACTTGTGTTAGTGTTGAAGAACCACTTTTCGCACTTGTGTTAGTGTTGAAAAACCACTTTTCGCACTTGTGTTGGTGCAGGAAACCACTTTTGCACTTGTATTAGTGTGGAAAAAACACTATTTGCACTTGTGATAGTGTTGAAAAACCACTTTTCGCACTTGTGTTAGTGTTGAAAAACCACTTTTCGCACTTGTGTTGGTGCAGGAAACCACTTTTGCACTTGTATTATTGTGGAAAAATCACTTTTCGCACTTGTGTTAGTGTTGAAAAACCACTTTTCGCACTTGTGTTAGTGTTGAGAAACCACTTTTCGCACTTGTGTTGGTGCAGGAAAACACTTTTGCACTTGTATTAGTGTGGAAAAAACACTTTTTGCACTTGTGTTAGTGTTGAGAAACCACTTTTCGCACTTGTGTTGGTGCAGGAAAACACTTTTGCACTTGTATTAGTGTGGAAAAAACACTTTTTGCACTTGTGATAGTGTTGAAAAACCACTTTTCGCACTTGTGTTAGTGTTGAAAAACCACTTTTCGCACTTGTGTTAGTGTTGAAGAACCACTTTTCGCACTTGTATTAGTGTGGAAAAAACACTTTTTGCACTTGTGATAGTGTTGATAAACCACTTTTCGCACTTGTGTTGGTGCAGGAAACCACTTTTGCACTTGTATTAGTGTGGAAAAACCACTTTTCGCACTTGTGTTAGTGTTGAAAAACCACTTTTCGCACTTGTGTTTGTGCAGGAAACCACTTTTGCACTTGTATTAGTGTGGAAAAACACTTTTGCACTTGTATTAGTGTGGAAGAACCACTTTTCGCACTTGTGTTAGTGTTGAAAAACCACTTTTTGCACTTGTGTTAGTGTTGAAAAACCACTTTTCGCACTTGTATTAGTGTGGAAAAAAGACTTTTTGCACTTGTGATAGTGTTGAAAACCCACTTTTCGCACTTGTGTTAGTGCAGGAAACCACTTTTGCACTTGTATTGGTGTGGAAAAACCACTTTTCGCACTTGTGTTAGTGTTGAAAAACCACTTTTCGCACTTGTGTTGGTGCAGGAAACCACTTTTGCACTTGTAGTAGTGTGGAAAAAACACTTTTGCACTTGTATTAGTGTGGAAAAACCACTTTTCGCACTTGTGTTAGTGTTGAAAAACCACTTTTCGCACTTGTGTTAGTGTTGAAAAACCACTTTTCGCACTTGTGTTGGTGCAGGAAACCACTTTTGCACTTGTATTATTGTGGAAAAAACACTTTTTGCACTTGTGGTAGTGTTGAAAAACCACTTTTCGCACTTGTGTTAGTGTTGAAAAACCACTTTTCGCACTTGTGTTGGTGCAGGAAACCACTTTTGCACTTGTATTAGTCTGGAAAAAACACTATTTGCACTTGTGATAGTCTTGAAAAACCACTTTTCGCACTTGTGTTAGTGTTGAAAAACCACTTTTCGCACTTGTGTTAGTGTTGAAAAACCACTTTTCGCACTTGTATTAGTGTGGAAAAAACACTTTTTGCACTTGTGATAGTGTTGAAAAACCACTTTTCGCACTTGTGTTGGTGCAGGAAACCACTTTTGCAATTGTATTAGTGTGGAAAAACCACTTTTCGCACTTGTGTTAGTGTTGAAAAACCACTTTTCGCACTTCTATTAGTGTGGAAAAAACACTTTTTGCACTTGTGATAGTGTTGAAAAACCACTTTTCGCACTTGTGTTGGTGCAGGAAACCACTTTTGCAATTGTATTAGTGTGGAAAAACCACTTTTCGCACTTGTGTTAGTGTTGAAAAACCACTTTTCGCACTTGTGTTAGTGTTGAAAAACCACTTTTCGCACTTGTGTTAGTGTTGAAAAACGACTTTTCGCACTTGTATTAGTGTGGAAAAAACACTTTTTGCACTTGTGATAGTGTTGAAAAACCACTTTTCGCACTTGTGTTGGTGCAGGAAACCACTTTTGCACTTGTATTAGTGTGGAAAAACCACTTTTCGCACTTGTGTTAGTGTTGAAAAACAACTTTTCGCACTTGTGTTGGTGCAGGAAACCACTTTTGCACTTGTATTAGTGTGGAAAAAACACATTTGCACTTGTATTAGTGTGGAAAAACCACTTTTTGCACTTGTGTTAGTGTTGAAAAACCACTTTTCGCACTTGTGTTGGTGCAGGAAACCACTTATGCACTTGTATTAGTGTGGCAAAAACACCTTTGCACTTGTATTAGTGTTGAAAAACCACTTTTCGCACTTGTGTTAGTGTTGAAAAACCACTTTTCGCACTTGTATTAGTGTGGAAAAACCACTTTTTGCACTTGTGTTAGTGTTGAAAAACCACTTTTCGCACTTGTGTTGGTGCAGGAAACCACTTTTGCACTTGTATTAGTGTGGAAAAAAACACTTTTGCACTTGTATTAGTGTTGAAAAACCACTTTTTGCACTTGTGTTAGTGTTGAAAAACCACTTTTCGCACTTGTGTTGGTGCAGGAAACCACTTATGCACTTGTATTAGTGTGGAAAAAACACTTTTGCACTTGTATTAGTGTGGAAAAACCACTTTTCGCACTTGTGTTAGTGTTGAAAAACAACTTTTCGCACTTGTGTTGGTGCAGGAAACCACTTTTGCACTTGTATTAGTGTGGAAAAAACACTTTTGCACTTGTATTAGTGTGGAAAAAACACTTTTGCACTTGTATTAGTGTTGAAAAACCACTTTTCGCACTTGTGTTGGTGCAGGAAACCACTTTTGCACTTGTATTAGTGTGGAAAAAACACTTTTCGCACTTATGTTAGTGTTGAAAAACCACTTTTCGCACTTGTGTTGGTGCAGGAAACCACTTTTGCACTTGTATTAGTGTGGAAAAAACACTATTTGCACTTGTGATAGTGTTGAAAAACCACTTTTCGCACTTGTGTTAGTGTTGAAAAACCACTTTTCGCACTTGTGTTAGTGTTGAAAAACCACTTTTCGCACTTGTGTTGGTGCAGGAAACCACTTTTGCACTTGTATTAGTGTGGAAAAACCTATTTTCGCACTTGTGTTAGTGTTGAAAAACCACTTTTTGCACTTGTGTTAGTGTTGAAAAACCACTTTTCGCACTTGTGTTGGTGCAGGAAACCACTTTTGCACTTGTATTAGTGTGGAAAAACCACTTTTGCACTTGTATTAGTGTGGAAAAAACACTTTTTGCACTTGTGATAGTTTTGAAAAACCACTTTTCGCACTTGTGTTAGTGTTGAAAAACCACTTTTCGTACTTGTGTTGGTGCAGGAAACCACTTTTGCACTTGTATTCGTGTGGAAAAACCACTTTTCGCACTTGTGTTAGTGTTGAAAAACCACTTTTCGCCCTTGTGTTAGTGTTGAAAAACCACTTTTCGCACTTGTGTTGGTGCAGGAAAACCACTTTTGCACTTGTATTAGTGTGGAAAAAACACTATTTGCACTTGTGATAGTGTTGCAAAAATACTTTTTGCACTTGTGATAGTGTTGAAAAACCACTTTTCGCACTTGTGTTAGTGTTGAAAAACCACTTTTTGCACTTGTGTTTGTGCAGGAAACCATTTTTGCACTTGTATTAGTGTGGAAAAAACACTATTTGCACTTGTGATAGTGTGGAAAAAACACTTTTTGCACTTGTGATAGTGTTGAAAAACCACTTTTCGCACTTGTGTTAGTGTTGAAAAACCACTTTTCGCACTTGTGTTGGTGCAGGAAACCACTTTTGCACTTGTATTAGTGTGGAAAAACCACTTTTGCACTTGTATTAATGTGGAAAAAACACTTTCTGCACTTGTGATAGTGTTGAAAAACCACTTTTCGCACTTGTTTTAGTGTTGAAAAACCACTTTTCGCACTTATGTTGGTGCAGGAAACCACTTTTGCACTTGTATTAGTGTGGAAAAAACACTTTTTGCACTTGTGATAGTGTTGAAAAACCACTTTTCGCACTTGTGTTAGTGTTGAAAAACCACTTTTCGCACTTGTGTTGGTGCAGGAAACCACTTTTGCACTTGTATTAGTGTGGAAAAACCACTTTTCGCACTTGTGTTAGTGTTGAAGAACCACTTTTCGCACTTGTGTTAGTGTTGAAAAACCACTTTTCGCACTTGTGTTGGTGCAGGAAACCACTTTTGCACTTGTATTAGTGTGGAAAAAACACTATTTGCACTTGTGATAGTGTTGAAAAACCACTTTTCGCACTTGTGTTAGTGTTGAAAAACCACTTTTCGCAATTGTGTTGGTGCAGGAAACCACTTTTGCACTTGTATTATTGTGGAAAAATCACTTTTCGCACTTGTGTTAGTGTTGAAAAACCACTTTTCGCACTTGTGTTAGTGTTGAGAAACCACTTTTCGCACTTGTGTTGGTGCAGGAAAACACTTTTGCACTTGTATTACTGTGGAAAAAACACTTTTTGCACTTGTGTTAGTGTTGAGAAACCACTTTTCGCACTTGTGTTGGTGCAGGAAAACACTTTTGCACTTGTATTAGTGTGGAAAAAACACTTTTTGCACTTGTGATAGTGTTGAAAAACCACTTTTCGCACTTGTGTTAGTGTTGAAAAACCACTTTTCGCACTTGTGTTAGTGTTGAAAAACCACTTTTCGCACTTGTATTAGTGTGGAAAAAACACTTTTTGCACTTGTGATAGTGTTGATAAACCACTTTTCGCACTTGTGTTGGTGCAGGAAACCACTTTTGCACTTGTATTAGTGTGGAAAAACCACTTTTCGCACTTGTGTTAGTGTTGAAAAACCACTTTTCGCACTTGTGTTTGTGCAGGAAACCACTTTTGCACTTGTATTAGTGTGGAAAAAACACTTTTGCACTTGTATTAGTGTGGAAAAACCACTTTTCGCACTTGTGTTAGTGTTGAAAAACCACTTTTTGCACTTGTGTTAGTGTTGAAAAACCACTTTTCGCACTTGTATTAGTGTGGAAAAACCACTTTTCGCACTTGTGTTAGTGTGGAAAAACCACTTTTCGCACTTGTGTTAGTGTGGAAAAACCACTTTTCGCACTTGTGTTAGTGTTGAAAAACCATTTTTTGCACTTGTATTAGTGTGGAAAAACCACTTTTCGCACTTGTGTTAGTGTTGAAAAACCACTTTTTTCACTTGTGATAGTGTTGAAAACCCACTTTTCGCACTCGTGTTGGTGCAGGAAACCACTTTTGCACTTGTATTAGTGTGGAAAAACCACTTTTCGCACTTGTGTTAGTGTTGAAAAACCACTTTTCGCACTTGTGTTGGTGCAGGAAACCACTTTTGCACTTGTATTAGTGTGGAAAAAACACTTTTGCACTTGTGTTAGTGTTGAAAAACCACTTTTCGCACTTGTGTTAGTGTTGAAAAACCACTTTTCGCACTTGTGTTGGTGCAGGAAACCACTTTTGCACTTGTATTAGTGTGGAAAAACCACTTTTCGCACTTGTGTTAGTGTTGAAAAACCACTTTTCGCACTTGTGTTAGTGTTGAAAAACCACTTTTCGCACTTGTGTTGGTGCAGGAAACCACTTTTGCACTTGTATTAGTGTGGAAAAAACACTTTTTGCACTTGTGATAGTGTTGAAAAACCACTTTTCGCACTTGTGTTAGTGTTGAAAAACCACTTTTCGCACTTGTGTTGGTGCAGGAAACCACTTTTGCACTTGTATTAGTCTGGAAAAAACACTATTTGCACTTGTGATAGTCTTGAAAAACCACTTTTCGCACTTGTGTTAGTGTTGAAAAACCACTTTTCGCACTTGTGTTAGTGTTGAAAAACCACTTTTCGCACTTGTATTAGTGTGGAAAAAACACTTTTTGCACTTGTGATAGTGTTGAAAAACCACTTTTCGCACTTGTGTTGGTGCAGGAAACCACTTTTGCAATTGTATTAGTGTGGAAAAACCACTTTTCGCACTTGTGTTAGTGTTGAAAAACCACTTTTCGCACTTGTGTTGGTGCAGGAAACCACTTTTGCATTTGTATTAGTGTGGAAAAAACACTTTTGCACTTGTATTAGTGTGGAAAAAACACTTTTCGCACTAGTGTTAGTGTTGAAAAACCACTTTTCGCACTTGTGTTAGTGTTGAAAAACCACTTTTCGCACTTGTGTTGGTTCAGGAAACCACTTTTGCACTTGTATTAGTGTGGAAAAAACAGTTTTTGCACTTGTGATAGTGTTGAAAAACCACTTTTCGCACTTGTGTTAGTGTTGAAAAACCACTTTTCGCACTTGTGTTGGTGCAGGAAACCACTTTTGCACTTGTATTAGTGTGGAAAAACCACTTTTCGCACTTGTGTTAGTGTTGAAGAACCACTTTTCGCACTTGTGTTAGTGTTGAAAAACCACTTTTCGCACTTGTGTTGGTGCAGGAAACCACTTTTGCACTTGTATTAGTGTGGAAAAAACACTATTTGCACTTGTGATAGTGTTGAAAAACCACTTTTCGCACTTGTGTTAGTGTTGAAAAACCACTTTTCGCACTTGTGTTGGTGCAGGAAACCACTTTTGCACTTGTATTATTGTGGAAAAATCACTTTTCGCACTTGTGTTAGTGTTGAAAAACCACTTTTCGCACTTGTGTTAGTGTTGAGAAACCACTTTTCGCACTTGTGTTGGTGCAGGAAAACACTTTTGCACTTGTATTAGTGTGGAAAAAACACTTTTTGCACTTGTGTTAGTGTTGAGAAACCACTTTTCGCACTTGTGTTGGTGCAGGAAAAAAATATTGCACTTGTATTAGTGTGGAAAAAACACTTTTTGCACTTGTGATAGTGTTGAAAAACCACTTTTCGCACTTGTGTTAGTGTTGAAAAACCACTTTTCGCACTTGTGTTAGTGTTGAAAAACCACTTTTCGCACTTGTATTAGTGTGGAAAAAACACTTTTTGCACTTGTGATAGTGTTGATAAACCACTTTTCGCACTTGTGTTGGTGCAGGAAACCACTTTTGCACTTGTATTAGTGTGGAAAAACCACTTTTCGCACTTGTGTTAGTGTTGAAAAACCACTTTTCGCACTTGTGTTTGTGCAGGAAACCACTTTTGCACTTGTATTAGTGTGGAAAAAACACTTTTGCACTTGTATTAGTGTGGAAGAACCACTTTTCGCACTTGTGTTAGTGTTGAAAAACCACTTTTTGCACTTGTGTTAGTGTTGAAAAACCACTTTTCGCACTTGTATTAGTGTGGAAAAAAGACTTTTTGCACTTGTGATAGTGTTGAAAACCCACTTTTCGCACTTGTGTTAGTGCAGGAAACCACTTTTGCACTTGTATTAGTGTGGAAAAACCACTTTTCGCACTTGTGTTAGTGTTGAAAAACCACTTTTCGCACTTGTGTTGGTGCAGGAAACCACTTTTGCACTTGTAGTAGTGTGGAAAAAACACTTTTGCACTTGTATTAGTGTGGAAAAACCACTTTTCGCACTTGTGTTAGTGTTGAAAAACCACTTTTCGCACTTGTGTTAGTGTTGAAAAACCACTTTTCGCACTTGTGTTGGTGCAGGAAACCACTTTTGCACTTGTATTATTGTGGAAAAAACACTTTTTGCACTTGTGGTAGTGTTGAAAAACCACTTTTCGCACTTGTGTTAGTGTTGAAAAACCACTTTTCGCACTTGTGTTGGTGCAGGAAACCACTTTTGCACTTGTATTAGTCTGGAAAAAACACTATTTGCACTTGTGATAGTCTTGAAAAACCACTTTTCGCACTTGTGTTAGTGTTGAAAAACCACTTTTCGCACTTGTGTTAGTGTTGAAAAACCACTTTTCGCACTTGTATTAGTGTGGAAAAAACACTTTTTGCACTTGTGATAGTGTTGAAAAACCACTTTTCGCACTTGTGTTGGTGCAGGAAACCACTTTTGCAATTGTATTAGTGTGGAAAAACCACTTTTCGCACTTGTGTTAGTGTTGAAAAACCACTTTTCGCACTTCTATTAGTGTGGAAAAAACACTTTTTGCACTTGTGATAGTGTTGAAAAACCACTTTTCGCACTTGTGTTGGTGCAGGAAACCACTTTTGCAATTGTATTAGTGTGGAAAAACCACTTTTCGCACTTGTGTTAGTGTTGAAAAACCACTTTTCGCACTTGTGTTAGTGTTGAAAAACCACTTTTCGCACTTGTGTTAGTGTTGAAAAACGACTTTTCGCACTTGTATTAGTGTGGAAAAAACACTTTTTGCACTTGTGATAGTGTTGAAAAACCACTTTTCGCACTTGTGTTGGTGCAGGAAACCACTTTTGCACTTGTATTAGTGTGGAAAAACCACTTTTCGCACTTGTGTTAGTGTTGAAAAACAACTTTTCGCACTTGTGTTGGTGCAGGAAACCACTTTTGCACTTGTATTAGTGTGGAAAAAACACTTTTGCACTTGTATTAGTGTGGAAAAACCACTTTTTGCACTTGTGTTAGTGTTGAAAAACCACTTTTCGCACTTGTGTTGGTGCAGGAAACCACTTATGCACTTGTATTAGTGTGGCAAAAACACCTTTGCACTTGTATTAGTGTTGAAAAACCACTTTTCGCACTTGTGTTAGTGTTGAAAAACCACTTTTCGCACTTGTATTAGTGTGGAAAAACCACTTTTTGCACTTGTGTTAGTGTTGAAAAACCACTTTTCGCACTTGTGTTGGTGCAGGAAACCACTTTTGCACTTGTATTAGTGTGGAAAAAAACACTTTTGCACTTGTATTAGTGTTGAAAAACCACTTTTTGCACTTGTGTTAGTGTTGAAAAACCACTTTTCGCACTTGTGTTGGTGCAGGAAACCACTTATGCACTTGTATTAGTGTGGAAAAAACACTTTTGCACTTGTATTAGTGTGGAAAAACCACTTTTCGCACTTGTGTTAGTGTTGAAAAACAACTTTTCGCACTTGTGTTGGTGCAGGAAACCACTTTTGCACTTGTATTAGTATGGAAAAAACACTTTTGCACTTGTATTAGTGTGGAAAAAACACTTTTGCACTTGTATTAGTGTTGAAAAACCACTTTTCGCACTTGTGTTGGTGCAGGAAACCACTTTTGCACTTGTATTAGTGTGGAAAAAACACTTTTCGCACTTATGTTAGTGTTGAAAAACCACTTTTCGCACTTGTGTTGGTGCAGGAAACCACTTTTGCACTTGTATTAGTGTGGAAAAAACACTATTTGCACTTGTGATAGTGTTGAAAAACCACTTTTCGCACTTGTGTTAGTGTTGAAAAACCACTTTTCGCACTTGTGTTAGTGTTGAAAAACCACTTTTCGCACTTGTGTTGGTGCAGGAAACCACTTTTGCACTTGTATTAGTGTGGAAAAACCTATTTTCGCACTTGTGTTAGTGTTGAAAAACCACTTTTTGCACTTGTGTTAGTGTTGAAAAACCACTTTTCGCACTTGTGTTGGTGCAGGAAACCACTTTTGCACTTGTATTAGTGTGGAAAAACCACTTTTGCACTTGTATTAGTGTGGAAAAAACACTTTTTGCACTTGTGATAGTTTTGAAAAACCACTTTTCGCACTTGTGTTAGTGTTGAAAAACCACTTTTCGTACTTGTGTTGGTGCAGGAAACCACTTTTGCACTTGTATTCGTGTGGAAAAACCACTTTTCGCACTTGTGTTAGTGTTGAAAAACCACTTTTCGCCCTTGTGTTAGTGTTGAAAAACCACTTTTCGCACTTGTGTTGGTGCAGGAAAACCACTTTTGCACTTGTATTAGTGTGGAAAAAACACTATTTGCACTTGTGATAGTGTTGCAAAAATACTTTTTGCACTTGTGATAGTGTTGAAAAACCACTTTTCGCACTTGTGTTAGTGTTGAAAAACCACTTTTTGCACTTGTGTTTGTGCAGGAAACCATTTTTGCACTTGTATTAGTGTGGAAAAAACACTATTTGCACTTGTGATAGTGTGGAAAAAACACTTTTTGCACTTGTGATAGTGTTGAAAAACCACTTTTCGCACTTGTGTTAGTGTTGAAAAACCACTTTTCGCACTTGTGTTGGTGGAGGAAACCACTTTTGCACTTGTATTAGTGTGGAAAAACCACTTTTCACACTTGTGTTATTGTTGAAAAACCACTTTTCGCACTTGTGTTAGTGTTGAAAAACCACTTTTCGCACTTGTGTTAGAGTTGAAAAACCACTTTTCGCACTTGTGTTAGAGTTGAAAAACCACTTTTCGCACTTGTGTTGGTGCAGGAAACCACTTTTGCACTTGTATTAGTGTGGAAAAACCACTTTTGCACTTGTATTAATGTGGAAAAAACACTTTCTGCACTTGTGATAGTGTTGAAAAACCACTTTTCGCACTTGTTTTAGTGTTGAAAAACCACTTTTCGCACTTATGTTGGTGCAGGAAACCACTTTTGCACTTGTATTAGTGTGGAAAAAACACTTTTTGCACTTGTGATAGTGTTGAAAAACCACTTTTCGCACTTGTGTTAGTGTTGAAAAACCACTTTTCGCACTTGTGTTAGTGTTGAAAAACCACTTTTCGCACTTGTGTTAGTGTTGAGAAACCACTTTTCGCACTTGTGTTGGTGCAGGAAAACACTTTTGCACTTGTATTAGTGTGGAAAAAACACTTTTTGCACTTGTGTTAGTGTTGAGAAACCACTTTTCGCACTTGTGTTGGTGCAGGAAAACACTTTTGCACTTGTATTAGTGTGGAAAAAACACTTTTTGCACTTGTGATAGTGTTGAAAAACCACTTTTCGCACTTGTGTTAGTGTTGAAAAACCACTTTTCGCACTTGTATTAGTGTGGAAAAAACACTTTTTGCACTTGTGATAGTGTTGATAAACCACTTTTCGCACTTGTGTTGGTGCAGTAAACCACTTTTGCACTTGTATTAGTGTGGAAAAACCACTTTTCGCACTTGTGTTAGTGTTGAAAAACCACTTTTCGCACTTGTGTTAGTGTTGAAAAACCACTTTTCGCACTTGTGTTGGTGCAGGAAACCACTTTTGCACTTGTATTAGTGTGGAAAAACCACTTTTCGCACTTGTGTTAGTGTTGAAGAACCACTTTTCGCACTTGTGTTGGTGTTGAAAAACCACTTTTCGCACTTGTGTTGGTGCAGGAAACCACTTTTGCACTTGTATTAGTGTGGAAAAAACACTATTTGCACTTGTGATAGTGTTGAAAAACCACTTTTCGCACTTGTGTTAGTGTTGAAAAACCACTTTTCGCAATTGTGTTGGTGCAGGAAAACACTTTTGCACTTGTATTAGTGTGGAAAAAACACTTTTTACACTTGTGTTAGTGTTGAGAAACCACTTTTCGCACTTGTGTTGGTGCAGGAAAACACTTTTGCACTTGTATTAGTGTGGAAAAAACACTTTTTGCACTTGTGATAGTGTTGAAAAACCACTTTTCGCACTTGTGTTAGTGTTGAAAAACCACTTTTCGCACTTGTATTAGTGTGGAAAAAACACTTTTTGCACTTGTGATAGTGTTGATAAACCACTTTTCGCACTTGTGTTGGTGCAGTAAACCACTTTTGCACTTGTATTAGTGTGGAAAAACCACTTTTCGCACTTGTGTTAGTGTTGAAAAACCATTTTCGCACTTGTGTTTGTGCAGGAAACCACTTTTGCACTTGTATTAGTGTGGAAAAAACACTTTTGCACTTGTATTAGTGTGGAAAAACCACTTTTCGCACTTGTGTTAGTGTTGAAAAACCACTTTTCGCACTTGTGTTAGTGTTGAAACACCACTTTTTGCACTTGTGTTAGTATTGAAAACCCACTTTTCGCACTTGTATTAGTGTGGAAAAACCACTTTTCGCACTTGTGTTAGTGTTGAAAAACCACTTTTCGCACTTGTGTTGGTGCAGGAAACCACTTTTGCACTTGTATTAGTGTGGAAAAAACACTTTTGGACTTGTATTAGTGTGGAAAAAACACTATTTGCACTTGTAATAGTGTTGAAAAACCACTTTTCGCACTTGTGTTAGTGTTGAAAAACCACTTTTCGCACTTGTGTTAGTGTTGAAAAACCACTTTTCGCACTTGTATTAGTGTGGAAAAACACTTTTTGCACTTGTGATAGTGTTGATAAACCACCTTTCGCACTTGTGTTGGTGCAGGAAACCACTTTTGCACTTGTGTTAGTGTTGAAAAACCACTTTTCGCACTTGTGTTAGTGTTGAAAAACCACTTTTCGCACTTGTGTTAGTGTTGAAAAACCACTTTTCGCACTTGTGTTGGTGCAGGAAACCACTTATGCACTTGTATTAGTGTGGAAAAAATACTATTTGCACTTGTGGTAGTGTTGAAAAACCACTTTTCGCACTTGTGTTAGTGTTGAAAAACCACTTTTCGCACTTGTGTTAGTGTTGAAAAACCACTTTTCGCACTTGTATTAGTGTGGAAAAAACACTTTTGCACTTGTATTAGTGTGGAAAAACCACTTTTCGCACTTGTGTTAGTGTTGAAAAACCACTTCTTGCACTTGTGTTAGTGTTGAAAAACCACTTTTCGCACTTGTGTTGGTGCAGGAAACCACTTTTGCACTTGTATTAGTGTGGAAAAACCACTTTTGCACTTGTATTAGTGTGGAAAAAACACTTTTTGCACTTGTGATAGTGTTGAAAAAACACTTTCCGCACCTGTGTTAGTGTTGAAAAACCACTTTTCGTACTTGTGTTGGTGCAGGAAACCACTTTTGCACTTGTATTAGTGTGGAAAAACCACTTTTCGCACTTGTGTTAGTGTTGAAAAACCACTTTTCGCACTTGTGTTAGTGTTGAAAAACCACTTTTCGCACTTGTATTAGTGTGGAAAAAACACTTTTTGCACTTGTGATAGTGTTGAAAACCCACTTTTCGCACTCGTGTTGGTGCAGGAAACCACTTTTCGCACTTGTGTTAGTGTTGAAAAACCACTTTTCGCACTTGTGTTGGTGCAGGAAACCACTTTTGCACTTGTATTAGTCTGGAAAAAACACTATTTGCACTTGTGATAGTGTTGAAAAACCACTTTTCGCACTTGTGTTAGTGTTGAAAAACCACTTTTCGCACTTGTGTTAGTGTTGAAAAAACACTTTTCGCACTTGTATTAGTGTGGAAAAAACACTTTTTGCACTTGTGATAGTGTTGAAAAACCACTTTTCGCACTTGTGTTGGTGCAGGAAACCACTTTTGCAATTGTATTAGTGTGGAAAAACCACTTTTCGCACTTGTGTTAGTGTTGAAAAACCACTTTTCGCACTTGTGTTAGTGTTGAAAAACCACTTTTCGCACTTGTGTTAGTGTTGAAAAACCACTTTTCGCACTTGTATTAGTGTGGAAAAAACACTTTTTGCACTTGTGATAGTGTTGAAAAACCACTTTTCGCACTTGTGTTGGTGCAGGAAACCACTTTTGCACTTGTATTAGTGTGGAAAAACCACTTTTCGCACTTGTGTTAGTGTTGAAAAACAACTTTTCGCACTTGTGTTGGTGCAGGAAACCACTTTTGCACTTGTATTAGTGTGGAAAAAACACTTTTGCACTTGTATTAGTGTGGAAAAACCACTTTTTGCACTTGTGTTAGTGTTGAAAAACCACTTTTCGCACTTGTGTTGGTGCAGGAAACCACTTATGCACTTGTATTAGTGTGGCAAAAACACCTTTGCACTTGTATTAGTGTTGAAAAACCACTTTTCGCACTTGTGTTAGTGTTGAAAAACCACTTTTCGCACTTGTATTAGTGTGGAAAAACCACTTTTTGCACTTGTGTTAGTGTTGAAAAACCACTTTTCGCACTTGTGTTGGTGCAGGAAACCACTTTTGCACTTGTATTAGTGTGGAAAAAACACTTTTGCACTTGTATTAGTGTTGAAAAACCACTTTTCACACTTGTGTTAGTGTTGAAAAACCACTTTTCGCACTTGTGTTGATGCAGGAAACCACTTATGCACCTGTATTAGTGTGGCAAAAACACTATTTGCACTTGTGATAGTGTTGAAAAACCACTTTTCGCACTTGTGTTAGTGTTGAAAAACCACTTTTCGCACTTGTGTTAGTGTTGAAAAACCACTTTTCGCACTTGTATTAGTGTGGAAAAAACACTTTTTGCACTTGTGATAGTGTTGATAAACCACTTTTCGCACTTGTGTTGGTGCAGGAAACCACTTTTGCACTTGTATTAGTGTGGAAAAAACACTTTTCGCACTTGTGTTAGTGTTGAAAAACCACTTTTCGCACTTGTGTTTGTGCAGGAAACCACTTTTGCACTTGTATTAGTGTGGAAAAAACACTTTTGCACTTGTATTAGTGTGGAAAAACCACTTTTCGCACTTGTGTTAGTGTTGAAAAACCACTTTTTGCACTTGTGTTAGTGTTGAAAAACCACTTTTCGCACTTGTATTAGTGTGGAAAAACCACTTTTCGCACTTGTGTTAGTGTGGAAAAACCACTTTTCGCACTTGTGTTAGTGTTGAAAAACCACTTTTTGCACTTGTATTAGTGTGGAAAAACCACTTTTCGCACTTGTGTTAGTGTTGAAAAACCACTTTTTGCACTTGTGATAGTGTTGAAAACCCACTTTTCGCACTCGTGTTGGTGCAGGAAACCACTTTTGCACTTGTATTAGTGCGGAAAAACCACTTTTCGCACTTGTGTTAGTGTTGAAAAACCACTTTTCGCACTTGTGTTGGTGCAGGAAACCACTTTTGCACTTGTATTAGTGTGGAAAAAACACTTTTGCACTTGTATTAGTGTGAAAAACCACTTTTCGCACTTGTGTTAGTGTTGAAAAACCACTTTTCGCACTTGTGTTAGTGTTGAAAAACCACTTTTCGCACTTGTGTTGGTGCAGGAAACCACTTTTGCACTTGTATTAGTGTGGAAAAAACACTTTTTGCACTTGTGATAGTGTTGAAAAACCACTTTTCGCACTTGTGTTAGTGTTGAAAAACCACTTTTCGCACTTGTGTTGGTGCAGGAAACCACTTTTGCACTTGTATTAGTCTGGAAAAAACACTATTTGCACTTGTGATAGTCTTGAAAAACCACTTTTCGCACTTGTGTTAGTGTTGAAAAACCACTTTTCGCACTTGTGTTAGTGTTGAAAAACCACTTTTCGCACTTGTATTAGTGTGGAAAAAAAAAAACACTTTTTGCACTTGTGATAGTGTTGAAAAACCACTTTTCGCACTTGTGTTGGTGCAGGAAACCACTTTTGCAATTGTATTAGTGTGGAAAAAACCACTTTTTGCACTTGTGTTAGTGTTGAAAAACCACTTTTCGCACTTGTGTTGGTGCAGGAAACCACTTTTGCATTTGTATTAGTGTGGAAAAAACACTTTTGCACTTGTATTAGTGTGGAAAAACCACTTTTCGCACTTGTGTTAGTGTTGAAAAACCACTTTTCGCACTTGTGTTGGTGCAGGAAACCACTTTTGCACTTGTATTAGTGTGGAAAAAACACTTTTTGCACTTGTGATAGTGTTGAAAAACCACTTTTCGCACTTGTGTTGGTGTTGAAAAACCACTTTTCGCACTTGTGTTGGTGCAGGAAACCACTTTTGCACTTGTATTAGTGTGGAAAAACCACTTTTCGCACTTGTGTTAGTGTTGAAAAACCACTTTTCGCACTTGTGTTAGTGTTGAAAAACCACTTTTCGCACTTGTGTTAGTGTTGAAAAACCACTTTTCGCACTTGTATTAGTGTGGAAAAAACACTTTTTGCACTTGTGATAGTGTTGAAAAACCACTTTTCGCACTTGTGTTGGTGCAGGAAACCACTTTTGCACTTGTATTAGTGTGGAAAAACCACTTTTCGCACTTGTGTAGTGTTGAAAAACAACTTTTCGCACTTGTGTTGGTGTTGAAAAACCACTTTTCGCACTTGTATTAGTGTGGAAAAAACACTTTTTGCACTTGTGATAGTGTTGAAAAACCACTTTTCGCACTTGTGTTGGTGCAGGAAACCACTTTTGCACTTGTATTAGTGTGGAAAAACCACTTTTCGCACTTGTGTTAGTGTTGAAAAACAACTTTTCGCACTTGTGTTGGTGCAGGAAACCACTTTTGCACTTGTATTAGTGTGGAAAAAACACTTTTGCACTTGTATTAGTGTGGAAAAACCACTTTTTGCACTTGTGTTAGTGTTGAAAAACCACTTTTCGCACTTGTGTTGGTGCAGGAAACCACTTATGCACTTGTATTAGTGTGGCAAAAACACCTTTGCACTTGTATTAGTGTTGAAAAACCACTTTTCGCACTTGTGTTAGTGTTGAAAAACCACTTTTCGCACTTGTATTAGTGTGGAAAAACCACTTTTTGCACTTGTGTTAGTGTTGAAAAACCACTTTTCGCACTTGTGTTGGTGCAGGAAACCACTTTTGCACTTGTATTAGTGTGGAAAAAACACTTTTGCACTTGTATTAGTGTTGAAAAACCACTTTTCACACTTGTGTTAGTGTTGAAAAACCACTTTTCGCACTTGTGTTGATGCAGGAAACCACTTATGCACCTGTATTAGTGTGGCAAAAACACTATTTGCACTTGTGATAGTGTTGAAAAACCACTTTTCGCACTTGTGTTAGTGTTGAAAAACCACTTTTCGCACTTGTGTTGGTGCAGGAAACCACTTTTGCACTTGTATTAGTCTGGAAAAAACACTATTTGCACTTGTGATAGTCTTGAAAAACCACTTTTCGCACTTATGTTAGTGTTGAAAAACCACTTTTCACACTTGTGTTAGTGTTGAAAAACCACTTTTCGCACTTGTGTTGATGCAGGAAACCACTTATGCACCTGTATTAGTGTGGCAAAAACACTATTTGCACTTGTGATAGTGTTGAAAAACCACTTTTCGCACTTGTGTTAGTGTTGAAAAACCACTTTTCGCACTTGTGTTGGTGCAGGAAACCACTTTTGCACTTGTATTAGTCTGGAAAAAACACTATTTGCACTTGTGATAGTCTTGAAAAACCACTTTTCGCACTTATGTTAGTGTTGAAAAACCACTTTTCGCACTTGTGTTAGTGTTGAAAAACCACTTTTCGCACTTGTATTCGTGTGGAAAAAAAAAAACACTTTTTGCACTTGTGATAGTGTTGAAAAACAACTTTTCGCACTTGTGTTGGTGCAGGAAACCACTTTTGCAATTGTATTAGTGTGGAAAAACCACTTTTCGCACTTGTGTTAGTGTTGAAAAACCACTTTTCGCACTTGTATTAGTGTGGAAAAAAAAAAACACTTTTTGCACTTGTGTTGGTGCAGGAAACCACTTTTGCAATTGTATTAGTGTGGAAAAAACCACTTTTTGCACTTGTGTTAGTGTTGAAAAACCACTTTTCGCACTTGTGTTGGTGCAGGAAACCACTTTTGCATTTGTATTAGTGTGGAAAAAACACTTTTGCACTTGTATTAGTGTGGAAAAACCACTTTTTGCACTTGTGTTAGTGTTGAAAAACCACTTTTCGCACTTGTGTTGGTGCAGGAAACCACTTTTGCACTTGTATTAGTGTGGAAAAAACACTTTTTGCACTTGTGATAGTGTTGAAAAACCACTTTTCGCACTTGTGTTGGTGTTGAAAAACCACTTTTCGCACTTGTGTTGGTGCAGGAAACCACTTTTGCACTTGTATTAGTGTGGAAAAACCACTTTTCGCACTTGTGTTAGTGTTGAAAAACCACTTTTCGCACTTGTGTTAGTGTTGAAAAACCACTTTTCGCACTTGTGTTAGTGTTGAAAAACCACTTTTCGCACTTGTATTAGTGTGGAAAAAACACTTTTTGCACTTGTGATAGTGTTGAAAAACCACTTTTCGCACTTGTGTTGGTGCAGGAAACCACTTTTGCACTTGTATTAGTGTGGAAAAACCACTTTTCGCACTTGTGTAGTGTTGAAAAACAACTTTTCGCACTTGTGTTGGTGTTGAAAAACCACTTTTCGCACTTGTATTAGTGTGGAAAAAACACTTTTTGCACTTGTGATAGTGTTGAAAAACCACTTTTCGCACTTGTGTTGGTGCAGGAAACCACTTTTGCACTTGTATTAGTGTGGAAAAACCACTTTTCGCACTTGTGTTAGTGTTGAAAAACAACTTTTCGCACTTGTGTTGGTGCAGGAAACCACTTTTGCACTTGTATTAGTGTGGAAAAAACACTTTTGCACTTGTATTAGTGTGGAAAAACCACTTTTTGCACTTGTGTTAGTGTTGAAAAACCACTTTTCGCACTTGTGTTGGTGCAGGAAACCACTTATGCACTTGTATTAGTGTGGCAAAAACACCTTTGCACTTGTATTAGTGTTGAAAAACCACTTTTCGCACTTGTGTTAGTGTTGAAAAACCACTTTTCGCACTTGTATTAGTGTGGAAAAACCACTTTTTGCACTTGTGTTAGTGTTGAAAAACCACTTTTCGCACTTGTGTTGGTGCAGGAAACCACTTTTGCACTTGTATTAGTGTGGAAAAAACACATTTGCACTTGTATTAGTGTTGAAAAACCACTTTTCACACTTGTGTTAGTGTTGAAAAACCACTTTTCGCACTTGTGTTGATGCAGGAAACCACTTATGCACCTGTATTAGTGTGGCAAAAACACTATTTGCACTTGTGATAGTGTTGAAAAACCACTTTTCGCACTTGTGTTAGTGTTGAAAAACCACTTTTCGCACTTGTGTTGGTGCAGGAAACCACTTTTGCACTTGTATTAGTCTGGAAAAAACACTATTTGCACTTGTGATAGTCTTGAAAAACCACTTTTCGCACTTATGTTAGTGTTGAAAAACCACTTTTCGCACTTGTGTTAGTGTTGAAAAACCACTTTTCGCACTTGTATTCGTGTGGAAAAAAAAAAACACTTTTTGCACTTGTGATAGTGTTGAAAAACCACTTTTCGCACTTGTGTTGGTGCAGGAAACCACTTTTGCAATTGTATTAGTGTGGAAAAACCACTTTTCGCACTTGTGTTAGTGTTGAAAAACCACTTTTCGCACTTGTGTTGGTGCAGGAAACCACTTTTGCATTTGTATTAGTGTGGAAAAAACACTTTTGCACTTGTATTAGTGTGGAAAAACCACTTTTCGCACTTGTGTTAGTGTTGAAAAACCACTTTTCGCACTTGTGTTGGTGCAGGAAACCACTTTTGCACTTGTATTAGTGTGGAAAAAACACTTTTTGCACTTGTGATAGTGTTGAAAAACCACTTTTCGCACTTGTGTTGGTGTTGAAAAACCACTTTTCGCACTTGTGTTGGTGCAGGAAACCACTTTTGCACTTGTATTAGTGTGGAAAAACCACTTTTCGCACTTGTGTTAGTGTTGAAAAACCACTTTTCGCACTTGTGTTAGTGTTGAAAAACCACTTTTCGCACTTGTGTTAGTGTTGAAAAACCACTTTTCGCACTTGTATTAGTGTGGAAAAAACACTTTTTGCACTTGTGATAGTGTTGAAAAACCACTTTTCGCACTTGTGTTGGTGCAGGAAACCACTTTTGCACTTGTATTAGTGTGGAAAAACCACTTTTCGCACTTGTGTAGTGTTGAAAAACAACTTTTCGCACTTGTGTTGGTGTTGAAAAACCACTTTTCGCACTTGTATTAGTGTGGAAAAAACACTTTTCGCACTTGTGTTAGTGTTGAAAAACCACTTTTCGCACTTGTGTTAGTGTTGAAAAACCACTTTTCGCACTTGTATTAGTGTGGAAAAAACACTTTTTGCACTTGTGATAGTGTTGAAAACCCACTTTTCGCACTCGTGTTGGTGCAGGAAACCACTTTTGCACTTGTATTAGTGTGGAAAAACCACTTTTCGCACTTGTGTTGGTGCAGGAAACCACTTTTGCACTTGTATTAGTGTGGAAAAAACACTTTTGCACTTGTATTAGTGTGGAAAAACCACTTTTCGCACTTGTGTTAGTGTTGAAAAACCACTTTTCGCACTTGTGTTAGTGTTGAAAAACCACTTTTCGCACTTGTGTTGGTGCAGGAAACCACTTTTGCACTTGTATTAGTGTGGAAAAAACACTTTTTGCACTTGTGATAGTGTTGAAAAACCACTTTTCGCACTTGTGTTAGTGTTGAAAAACCACTTTTCGCACTTGTGTTGGTGCAGGAAACCACTTTTTCACTTGTATTAGTCTGGAAAAAACACTATTTGCACTTGTGATAGTGTTGAAAAACCACTTTTCGCACTTGTGTTAGTGTTGAAAAACCACTTTTCGCACTTGTGTTAGTGTTGAAAAAACACTTTTCGCACTTGTATTAGTGTGGAAAAAACACTTTTTGCACTTGTGATAGTGTTGAAAAACCACTTTTCGCACTTGTGTTGGTGCAGGAAACCACTTTTGCAATTGTATTAGTGTGGAAAAACCACTTTTCGCACTTGTGTTAGTGTTGAAAAACCACTTTTCGCACTTGTGTTAGTGTTGAAAAACCACTTTTCGCACTTGTGTTAGTGTTGAAAGACCACTTTTCGCACTTGTATTAGTGTGGAAAAAACACTTTTTGCACTTGTGATAGTGTTGAAAAACCACTTTTCGCACTTGTGTTGGTGCAGGAAACCACTTTTGCACTTGTATTAGTGTGGAAAAACCACTTTTCGCACTTGTGTTAGTGTTGAAAAACAACTTTTCGCACTTGTGTTGGTGCAGGAAACCACTTTTGCACTTGTATTCGTGTGGAAAAAACACTTTTGCACTTGTATTAGTGTGGAAAAACCACTTTTTGCACTTGTGTTAGTGTTGAAAAACCACTTTTCGCACTTGTGTTGGTGCAGGAAACCACTTATGCACTTGTATTAGTGTGGCAAAAACACCTTTGCACTTGTATTAGTGTTGAAAAACCACTTTTCGCACTTGTGTTAGTGTTGAAAAACCACTTTTCGCACTTGTATTAGTGTGGAAAAACCACTTTTTGCACTTGTGTTAGTGTTGAAAAACCACTTTTCGCACTTGTGTTGGTGCAGGAAACCACTTTTGCACTTGTATTAGTGTGGAAAAAACACTTTTGCACTTGTATTAGTGTTGAAAAACCACTTTTCACACTTGTGTTAGTGTTGAAAAACCACTTTTCGCACTTGTGTTGATGCAGGAAACCACTTATGCACCTGTATTAGTGTGGCAAAAACACTATTTGCACTTGTGATAGTGTTGAAAAACCACTTTTCGCACTTGTGTTAGTGTTGAAAAACCACTTTTCGCACTTGTGTTAGTGTTGAAAAACCACTTTTCGCACTTGTATTAGTGTGGAAAAAACACTTTTTGCACTTGTGATAGTGTTGATAAACCACTTTTCGCACTTGTGTTGGTGCAGGAAACCACTTTTGCACTTGTATTAGTGTGGAAAAAACACTTTTCGCACTTGTGTTAGTGTTGAAAAACCACTTTTCGCACTTGTGTTTGTGCAGGAAACCACTTTTGCACTTGTATTAGTGTGGAAAAAACACTTTTGCACTTGTATTAGTGTGGAAAAACCACTTTTCGCACTTGTGTTAGTGTTGAAAAACCACTTTTTGCACTTGTGTTAGTGTTGAAAAACCACTTTTCGCACTTGTATTAGTGTGGAAAAACCACTTTTCGCACTTGTGTTAGTGTGGAAAAACCACTTTTCGCACTTGTGTTAGTGTTGAAAAACCACTTTTTACACTTGTATTAGTGTGGAAAAACCACTTTTCGCACTTGTGTTAGTGTTGAAAAACCACTTTTTGCACTTGTGATAGTGTTGAAAACCCACTTTTCGCACTCGTGTTGGTGCAGGAAACCACTTTTGCACTTGTATTAGTGTGGAAAAACCACTTTTCGCACTTGTGTTAGTGTTGAAAAACCACTTTTCGCACTTGTGTTGGTGCAGGAAACCACTTTTGCACTTGTATTAGTGTGAAAAACCACTTTTCGCACTTGTGTTAGTGTTGAAAAACCACTTTTCGCACTTGTGTTAGTGTTGAAAAACCACTTTTCGCACTTGTGTTGGTGCAGGAAACCACTTTTGCACTTGTATTAGTGTGGAAAAAACACTTTTTGCACTTGTGATAGTGTTGAAAAACCACTTTTCGCACTTGTGTTAGTGTTGAAAAACCACTTTTCGCACTTGTGTTGGTGCAGGAAACCACTTTTGCACTTGTATTAGTCTGGAAAAAACACTATTTGCACTTGTGATAGTCTTGAAAAACCACTTTTCGCACTTGTGTTAGTGTTGAAAAACCACTTTTCGCACTTGTGTTAGTGTTGAAAAACCACTTTTCGCACTTGTATTAGTGTGGAAAAAAAAAACACTTTTTGCACTTGTGATAGTGTTGAAAAACCACTTTTCGCACTTGTGTTGGTGCAGGAAACCACTTTTGCATTTGTATTAGTGTGGAAAAAACACTTTTGCACTTGTATTAGTGTGGAAAAACCACTTTTCGCACTTGTGTTAGTGTTGAAAAACCACTTTTCGCACTTGTGTTGGTGCAGGAAACCACTTTTGCACTTGTATTAGTGTGGAAAAAACACTTTTTGCACTTGTGATAGTGTTGAAAAACCACTTTTCGCACTTGTGTTGGTGTTGAAAAACCACTTTTCGCACTTGTGTTGGTGCAGGAAACCACTTTTGCACTTGTATTAGTGTGGAAAAACCACTTTTCGCACTTGTGTTAGTGTTGAAAAACCACTTTTCGCACTTGTGTTAGTGTTGAAAAACCACTTTTCGCACTTGTGTTAGTGTTGAAAAACCACTTTTCGCACTTGTATTAGTGTGGAAAAAACACTTTTTGCACTTGTGATAGTGTTGAAAAACCACTTTTCGCACTTGTGTTGGTGCAGGAAACCACTTTTGCACTTGTATTAGTGTGGAAAAACCACTTTTCGCACTTGTGTAGTGTTGAAAAACAACTTTTCGCACTTGTGTTGGTGTTGAAAAACCACTTTTCGCACTTGTATTAGTGTGGGAGAAACACTTTTTGCACTTGTGATAGTGTTGAAAAACCACTTTTCGCACTTGTGTTGGTGCAGGAAACCACTTTTGCACTTGTATTAGTGTGGAAAAACCACTTTTCGCACTTGTGTTAGTGTTGAAAAACAACTTTTCGCACTTGTGTTGGTGCAGGAAACCACTTTTGCACTTGTATTAGTGTGGAAAAAACACTTTTGCACTTGTATTAGTGTGGAAAAACCACTTTTTGCACTTGTGTTAGTGTTGAAAAACCACTTTTCGCACTTGTGTTGGTGCAGGAAACCACTTATGCACTTGTATTAGTGTGGCAAAAACACCTTTGCACTTGTATTAGTGTTGAAAAACCACTTTTCGCACTTGTGTTAGTGTTGAAAAACCACTTTTCGCACTTGTATTAGTGTGGAAAAACCACTTTTTGCACTTGTGTTAGTGTTGAAAAACCACTTTTCGCACTTGTGTTGGTGCAGGAAACCACTTTTGCACTTGTATTAGTGTGGAAAAAACACTTTTGCACTTGTATTAGTGTTGAAAAACCACTTTTCACACTTGTGTTAGTGTTGAAAAACCACTTTTCGCACTTGTGTTGATGCAGGAAACCACTTATGCACCTGTATTAGTGTGGCAAAAACACTATTTGCACTTGTGATAGTGTTGAAAAACCACTTTTCGCACTTGTGTTAGTGTTGAAAAACCACTTTTCGCACTTGTGTTGGTGCAGGAAACCACTTTTGCACTTGTATTAGTCTGGAAAAAACACTATTTGCACTTGTGATAGTCTTGAAAAACCACTTTTCGCACTTGTGTTAGTGTTGAAAAACCACTTTTCGCACTTGTGTTAGTGTTGAAAAACCACTTTTCGCACTTGTATTAGTGTGGAAAAAAAAAACACTTTTTGCACTTGTGATAGTGTTGAAAAACCACTTTTCGCACTTGTGTTGGTGCAGGAAACCACTTTTGCAATTGTATTAGTGTGGAAAAACCACTTTTCGCACTTGTGTTATTGTTGAAAAACCACTTTTCGCACTTGTGTTGGTGCAGGAAACCACTTTTGCATTTGTATTAGTGTGGAAAAAACACTTTTGCACTTGTATTAGTGTGGAAAAACCACTTTTCGCACTTGTGTTAGTGTTGAAAAACCACTTTTCGCACTTGTGTTGGTGCAGGAAACCACTTTTGCACTTGTATTAGTGTGGAAAAAACACTTTTTGCACTTGTGATAGTGTTGAAAAACCACTTTTCGCACTTGTGTTGGTGTTGAAAAACCACTTTTCGCACTTGTGTTGGTGCAGGAAACCACTTTTGCACTTGTATTAGTGTGGAAAAACCACTTTTCGCACTTGTGTTAGTGTTGAAAAACCACTTTTCGCACTTGTGTTAGTGTTGAAAAACCACTTTTCGCACTTGTGTTAGTGTTGAAAAACCACTTTTCGCACTTGTATTAGTGTGGAAAAAACACTTTTTGCACTTGTGATAGTGTTGAAAAACCACTTTTCGCACTTGTGTTGGTGCAGGAAACCACTTTTGCACTTGTATTAGTGTGGAAAAAACACTTTTGCACTTGTATTAGTGTGGAAAAACCACTTTTTGCACTTGTGTTAGTGTTGAAAAACCACTTTTCGCACTTGTGTTGGTGCAGGAAACCACTTATGCACTTGTATTAGTATGGCAAAAACACCTTTGCACTTGTATTAGTGTTGAAAAACCACTTTTCGCACTTGTGTTAGTGTTGAAAAACCACTTTTCGCACTTGTATTAGTGTGGAAAAACCACTTTTTGCACTTGTGTTAGTGTTGAAAAACCACTTTTCGCACTTGTGTTGGTGCAGGAAACCACTTTTGCACTTGTATTAGTGTGGAAAAAACACTTTTGCACTTGTATTAGTGTTGAAAAACCACTTTTCACACTTGTGTTAGTGTTGAAAAACCACTTTTCGCACTTGTGTTGATGCAGGAAACCACTTATGCACCTGTATTAGTGTGGCAAAAACACTATTTGCACTTGTGATAGTGTTGAAAAACCACTTTTCGCACTTGTGTTAGTGTTGAAAAACCACTTTTCGCACTTGTGTTAGTGTTGAAAAACCACTTTTCGCACTTGTATTAGTGTGGAAAAAACACTTTTTGCACTTGTGATAGTGTTGATAAACCACTTTTCGCACTTGTGTTGGTGCAGGAAACCACTTTTGCACTTGTATTAGTGTGGAAAAAACACTTTTCGCACTTGTGTTAGTGTTGAAAAACCACTTTTCGCACTTGTGTTTGTGCAGGAAACCACTTTTGCACTTGTATTAGTGTGGAAAAAACACTTTTGCACTTGTATTAGTGTGGAAAAACCACTTTTCGCACTTGTGTTATTGTTGAAAAACCACTTTTTGCACTTGTGTTAGTGTTGAAAAACCAATTTTCGCACTTGTATTAGTGTGGAAAAACCACTTTTCGCACTTGTGTTAGTGTGGAAAAACCACTTTTCGCACTTGTGTTAGTGTTGAAAAACCACTTTTTGCACTTGTATTAGTGTGGAAAAACCACTTTTCGCACTTGTGTTAGTGTTGAAAAACCACTTTTTGCACTTGTGATAGTGTTGAAAACCTACTTTTCGCACTCGTGTTGGTGCAGGAAACCACTTTTGCACTTGTATTAGTGTGGAAAAACCACTTTTCGCACTTGTGTTAGTGTTGAAAAACCACTTTTCGCACTTGTGTTGGTGCAGGAAACCACTTTTGCACTTGTATTAGTGTGGAAAAAACACTTTTGCACTTGTATTAGTGTGAAAAACCACTTTTCGCACTTGTGTTAGTGTTGAAAAACCACTTTTCGCACTTGTGTTAGTGTTGAAAAACCACTTTTCGCACTTGTGTTGGTGCAGGAAACCACTTTTGCACTTGTATTAGTGTGGAAAAAACACTTTTTGCACTTGTGATAGTGTTGAAAAACCACTTTTCGCACTTGTATTAGTGTGGAAAAAAAAAAACACTTTTTGCACTTGTGATAGTGTTGAAAAACCACTTTTCGCACTTGTGTTGGTGCAGGAAACCACTTTTGCAATTGTATTAGTGTGGAAAAACCACTTTTCGCACTTGTGTTAGTGTTGAAAAACCACTTTTCGCACTTGTGTTGGTGCAGGAAACCACTTTTGCATTTGTATTAGTGTGGAAAAAACACTTTTGCACTTGTATTAGTGTGGAAAAACCACTTTTCGCGCTTGTGTTAGTGTTGAAAAACCACTTTTCGCACTTGTGTTGGTGCAGGAAACCACTTTTGCACTTGTATTAGTGTGGAAAAAACACTTTTTGCACTTGTGATAGTGTTGAAAAACCACTTTTCGCACTTGTGTTGGTGTTGAAAAACCACTTTTCGCACTTGTGTTGGTGCAGGAAACCACTTTTGCACTTGTATTAGTGTGGAAAAACCACTTTTCGCACTTGTGTTAGTGTTGAAAAACCACTTTTCGCACTTGTGTTAGTGTTGAAAAACCACTTTTCGCACTTGTGTTAGTGTTGAAAAACCACTTTTCGCACTTGTATTAGTGTGGAAAAAACACTTTTTGCACTTGTGATAGTGTTGAAAAACCACTTTTCGCACTTGTGTTGGTGCAGGAAACCACTTTTGCACTTGTATTAGTGTGGAAAAACCACTTTTCGCACTTGTGTAGTGTTGAAAAACAACTTTTCGCACTTGTGTTGGTGTTGAAAAACCACTTTTCGCACTTGTATTAGTGTGGAAAAAACACTTTTTGCACTTGTGATAGTGTTGAAAAACCACTTTTCGCACTTGTGTTGGTGCAGGAAACCACTTTTGCACTTGTATTAGTGTGGAAAAACCACTTTTCGCACTTGTGTTAGTGTTGAAAAACAACTTTTCGCACTTGTGTTGGTGCAGGAAACCACTTTTGCACTTGTATTAGTGTGGAAAAAACACTTTTGCACTTGTATTAGTGTGGAAAAACCACTTTTTGCACTTGTGTTAGTGTTGAAAAACCACTTTTCGCACTTGTGTTGGTGCAGGAAACCACTTATGCACTTGTATTAGTGTGGCAAAAACACCTTTGCACTTGTATTAGTGTTGAAAAACCACTTTTCGCACTTGTGTTAGTGTTGAAAAACCACTTTTCGCACTTGTATTAGTGTGGAAAAACCACTTTTTGCACTTGTGTTAGTGTTGAAAAACCACTTTTCGCACTTGTGTTGGTGCAGGAAACCACTTTTGCACTTGTATTAGTGTGGAAAAAACACTTTTGCACTTGTATTAGTGTTGAAAAACCACTTTTCACACTTGTGTTAGTGTTGAAAAACCACTTTTCGCACTTGTGTTGATGCAGGAAACCACTTATGCACCTGTATTAGTGTGGCAAAAACACTATTTGCACTTGTGATAGTGTTGAAAAACCACTTTTCGCACTTGTGTTAGTGTTGAAAAACCACTTTTCGCACTTGTGTTGGTGCAGGAAACCACTTTTGCACTTGTATTAGTCTGGAAAAAACACTATTTGCACTTGTGATAGTCTTGAAAAACCACTTTTCGCACTTGTGTTAGTGTTGAAAAACCACTTTTCGCACTTGTGTTAGTGTTGAAAAACCACTTTTCGCACTTGTATTAGTGTGGAAAAAAAAAACACTTTTTGCACTTGTGATAGTGTTGAAAAACCACTTTTCGCACTTGTGTTGGTGCAGGAAACCACTTTTGCAATTGTATTAGTGTGGAAAAACCACTTTTCGCACTTGTGTTAGTGTTGAAAAACCACTTTTCGCACTTGTGTTGGTGCAGGAAACCACTTTTGCATTTGTATTAGTGTGGAAAAAACACTTTTGCACTTGTATTAGTGTGGAAAAACCACTTTTCGCACTTGTGTTAGTGTTGAAAAACCACTTTTCGCACTTGTGTTGGTGCAGGAAACCACTTTTGCACTTGTATTAGTGTGGAAAAAACACTTTTTGCACTTGTGATAGTGTTGAAAAACCACTTTTCGCACTTGTGTTGGTGTTGAAAAACCACTTTTCGCACTTGTGTTGGTGCAGGAAACCACTTTTGCACTTGTATTAGTGTGGAAAAACCACTTTTCGCACTTGTGTTAGTGTTGAAAAACCACTTTTCGCACTTGTGTTAGTGTTGAAAAACCACTTTTCGCACTTGTGTTAGTGTTGAAAAACCACTTTTCGCACTTGTATTAGTGTGGAAAAAACACTTTTTGCACTTGTGATAGTGTTGAAAAACCACTTTTCGCACTTGTGTTGGTGCAGGAAACCACTTTTGCACTTGTATTAGTGTGGAAAAACCACTTTTCGCACTTGTGTAGTGTTGAAAAACAACTTTTCGCACTTGTGTTGGTGTTGAAAAACCACTTTTCGCACTTGTATTAGTGTGGAAAAAACACTTTTTGCACTTGTGATAGTGTTGAAAAACCACTTTTCGCACTTGTGTTGGTGCAGGAAACCACTTTTGCACTTGTATTAGTGTGGAAAAACCACTTTTCGCACTTGTGTTAGTGTTGAAAAACAACTTTTCGCACTTGTGTTGGTGCAGGAAACCACTTTTGCACTTGTATTAGTGTGGAAAAAACACTTTTGCACTTGTATTAGTGTGGAAAAACCACTTTTTGCACTTGTGTTAGTGTTGAAAAACCACTTTTCGCACTTGTGTTGGTGCAGGAAACCACTTATGCACTTGTGTTAGTGTTGAAAAACCACTTTTCGCACTTGTGTTGGTGCAGGAAACCACTTTTGCACTTGTATTAGTGTGGAAAAAACACTTTTGCACTTGTATTAGTGTGGAAAAACCACTTTTCGCACTTGTGTTGATGCAGGAAACCACTTATGCACCTGTATTAGTGTGGCAAAAACACTATTTGCACTTGTGATAGTGTTGAAAAACCACTTTTCGCACTTGTGTTAGTGTTGAAAAACCACTTTTCGCACTTGTGTTAGTGTTGAAAAACCACTTTTCGCACTTGTATTAGTGTGGAAAAAACACTTTTTGCACTTGTGATAGTGTTGATAAACCACTTTTCGCACTTGTGTTGGTGCAGGAAACCACTTTTGCACTTGTATTAGTGTGGAAAAAACACTTTTCGCACTTGTGTTAGTGTTGAAAAACCACTTTTCGCACTTGTGTTTGTGCAGGAAACCACTTTTGCACTTGTATTAGTGTGGAAAAAACACTTTTGCACTTGTATTAGTGTGGAAAAACCACTTTTCGCACTTGTGTTAGTGTTGAAAAACCACTTTTTGCACTTGTGTTAGTGTTGAAAAACCAATTTTCGCACTTGTATTAGTGTGGAAAAACCACTTTTCGCACTTGTGTTAGTGTGGAAAAACCACTTTTCGCACTTGTGTTAGTGTTGAAAAACCACTTTTTGCACTTGTATTAGTGTGGAAAAACCACTTTTCGCACTTGTGTTAGTGTTGAAAAACCACTTTTTGCACTTGTGATAGTGTTGAAAACCTACTTTTCGCACTCGTGTTGGTGCAGGAAACCACTTTTGCACTTGTATTAGTGTGGAAAAACCACTTTTCGCACTTGTGTTAGTGTTGAAAAACCACTTTTCGCACTTGTGTTGGTGCAGGAAACCACTTTTGCACTTGTATTAGTGTGGAAAAAACACTTTTGCACTTGTATTAGTGTGAAAAACCACTTTTCGCACTTGTGTTAGTGTTGAAAAACCACTTTTCGCACTTGTGTTAGTGTTGAAAAACCACTTTTCGCACTTGTGTTGGTGCAGGAAACCACTTTTGCACTTGTATTAGTGTGGAAAAAACACTTTTTGCACTTGTGATAGTGTTGAAAAACCACTTTTCGCACTTGTGTTAGTGTTGAAAAACCACTTTTCGCACTTGTGTTGGTGCAGGAAACCACTTTTGCACTTGTATTAGTCTGGAAAAAACACTATTTGCACTTGTGATAGTCTTGAAAAACCACTTTTCGCACTTGTGTTAGTGTTGAAAAACCACTTTTCGCACTTGTGTTAGTGTTGAAAAACCACTTTTCGCACTTGTATTAGTGTGGAAAAAACACTTTTTGCACTTGTGATAGTGTTGAAAAACAACTTTTCGCACTTGTGTTGGTGCAGGAAACCACTTTTGCAATTGTATTAGTGTGGAAAAACCACTTTTCGCACTTGTGTTAGTGTTGAAAAACCACTTTTCGCACTTGTGTTGGTGCAGGAAACCACTTTTGCATTTGTATTAGTGTGGAAAAAACACTTTTGCACTTGTATTAGTGTGGAAAAACCACTTTTCGCACTTGTGTTAGTGTTGAAAAACCACTTTTCGCACTTGTGTTGGTGCAGGAAACCACTTTTGCACTTGTATTAGTGTGGAAAAAACACTTTTTGCACTTGTGATAGTGTTGAAAAACCACTTTTCGCACTTGTGTTAGTGTTGAAAAACCACTTTTCGCACTTGTGTTGGTGCAGGAAACCACTTTTGCACTTGTATTAGTCTGGAAAAAACACTATTTGCACTTGTGATAGTCTTGAAAAACCACTTTTCGCACTTGTGTTAGTGTTGAAAAACCACTTTTCGCACTTGTGTTAGTGTTGAAAAACCACTTTTCGCACTTGTATTAGTGTGGAAAAAACACTTTTTGCACTTGTGATAGTGTTGAAAAACCACTTTTCGCACTTGTGTTGGTGCAGGAAACCACTTTTGCAATTGTATTAGTGTGGAAAAACCACTTTTCGCACTTGTGTTAGTGTTGAAAAACCACTTTTCGCACTTGTGTTAGTGTTGAAAAACCACTTTTCGCACTTGTGTTAGTGTTGAAAAACGACTTTTCGCACTTGTATTAGTGTGGAAAAAACACTTTTTGCACTTGTGATAGTGTTGAAAAACCACTTTTCGCACTTGTGTTGGTGCAGGAAACCACTTTTGCACTTGTATTAGTGTGGAAAAACCACTTTTCGCACTTGTGTTAGTGTTGAAAAACAACTTTTCGCACTTGTGTTGGTGCAGGAAACCACTTTTGCACTTGTATTAGTGTGGAAAAAACACTTTTGCACTTGTATTAGTGTGGAAAAACCACTTTTTGCACTTGTGTTAGTGTTGAAAAACCACTTTTCGCACTTGTGTTGGTGCAGGAAACCACTTATGCACTTGTATTAGTGTGGCAAAAACACCTTTGCACTTGTATTAGTGTTGAAAAACCACTTTTCGCACTTGTGTTAGTGTTGAAAAACCACTTTTCGCACTTGTATTAGTGTGGAAAAACCACTTTTTGCACTTGTGTTAGTGTTGAAAAACCACTTTTCGCACTTGTGTTGGTGCAGGAAACCACTTTTGCACTTGTATTAGTGTGGAAAAAAACACTTTTGCACTTGTATTAGTGTTGAAAAACCACTTTTCGCACTTGTGTTAGTGTTGAAAAACCACTTTTCGCACTTGTGTTGGTGCAGGAAACCACTTATGCACCTGTATTAGTGTGGAAAAAACACTATTTGCACTTGTGATAGTGTTGAAAAACCACTTTTCGCACTTGTGTTAGTGTTGAAAAACCACTTTTCGCACTTGTGTTAGTGTTGAAAAACCACTTTTCGCACTTGTGTTAGTGTTGAAAAACCACTTTTCGCACTTGTATTAGTGTGGAAAAAACACTTTTTGCACTTGTGATAGTGTTGATAAACCACTTTTCGCACTTGTGTTGGTGCAGGAAACCACTTTTGCACTTGTATTAGTGTGGAAAAACCACTTTTCGCACTTGTGTTAGTGTTGAAAAACCACTTTTCGCACTTGTGTTTGTGCAGGAAACCACTTTTGCACTTGTATTAGTGTGGAAAAAACACTTTTGCACTTGTATTAGTGTGGAAAAACCACTTTTCGCACTTGTGTTAGTGTTGAAAAACCACTTTTTGCACTTGTGTTAGTGTTGAAAAACCACTTTTCGCACTTGTATTAGTGTGGAAAAACCACTTTTCGCACTTGTGTTAGTGTGGAAAAACCACTTTTCACACTTGTGTTAGTGTTGAAAAACCACTTTTTGCACTTGTGATAGTGTTGAAAACCCACTTTTCGCACTCGTGTTGGTGCAGGAAACCACTTTTGCACTTGTATTAGTGTGGAAAAACCACTTTTCGCACTTGTGTTGGTGCAGGAAACCACTTTTGCACTTGTATTAGTGTGGAAAAAACACTTTTGCACTTGTATTAGTGTGGAAAAACCACTTTTCGCACTTGTGTTAGTGTTGAAAAACCACTTTTCGCACTTGTGTTAGTGTTGAAAAACCACTTTTCGCACTTGTGTTGGTGCAGGAAACCACTTTTGCACTTGTATTAGTGTGGAAAAAACACTTTTTGCACTTGTGATAGTGTTGAAAAACCACTTTTCGCACTTGTGTTAGTGTTGAAAAACCACTTTTCGCACTTGTGTTGGTGCAGGAAACCACTTTTGCACTTGTATTAGTCTGGAAAAAACACTATTGCACTTGTGATAGTCTTGAAAAACCACTTTTCGCACTTGTGTTAGTGTTGAAAAACCACTTATGCACTTGTATTAGTGTGGCAAAAACACCTTTGCACTTGTATTAGTGTTGAAAAACCACTTTTCGCACTTGTGTTAGTGTTGAAAAACCACTTTTTGCACTTGTATTAGTGTGGAAAAACCACTTTTTGCACTTGTGTTAGTGTTGAAAAACCACTTTTCGCACTTGTGTTGGTGCAGGAAACCACTTTTGCACTTGTATTAGTGTGGAAAAAACACTTTTGCACTTGTATTAGTGTTGAAAAACCACTTTTCACACTTGTGTTAGTGTTGAAAAACCACTTTTCGCACTTGTGTTGATGCAGGAAACCACTTATGCACCTGTATTAGTGTGGCAAAAACACTATTTGCACTTGTGATAGTGTTGAAAAACCACTTTTCGCACTTGTGTTAGTGTTGAAAAACCACTTTTCGCACTTGTGTTAGTGTTGAAAAACCACTTTTCGCACTTGTATTAGTGTGGAAAAAACACTTTTTGCACTTGTGATAGTGTTGATAAACCACTTTTCGCACTTGTGTTGGTGCAGGAAACCACTTTTGCACTTGTATTAGTGTGGAAAAAACACTTTTCGCACTTGTGTTAGTGTTGAAAAACCACTTTTCGCACTTGTGTTTGTGCAGGAAACCACTTTTGCACTTGTATTAGTGTGGAAAAAACACTTTTGCACTTGTATTAGTGTGGAAAAACCACTTTTCGCACTTGTGTTAGTGTTGAAAAACCACTTTTCGCACTTGTGTTAGTGTTGAAAAACCACTTTTCGCACTTGTATTAGTGTGGAAAAAACACTTTTTGCACTTGTGATAGTGTTGAAAAACAACTTTTCGCACTTGTGTTGGTGCAGGAAACCACTTTTGCAATTGTATTAGTGTGGAAAAACCACTTTTCGCACTTGTGTTAGTGTTGAAAAACCACTTTTCGCACTTGTGTTGGTGCAGGAAACCACTTTTGCATTTGTATTAGTGTGGAAAAAACACTTTTGCACTTGTATTAGTGTGGAAAAACCACTTTTCGCACTTGTGTTAGTGTTGAAAAACCACTTTTCGCACTTGTGTTGGTGCAGGAAACCACTTTTGCACTTGTATTAGTGTGGAAAAAACACTTTTTGCACTTGTGATAGTGTTGAAAAACCACTTTTCGCACTTGTGTTGGTGTTGAAAAACCACTTTTCGCACTTGTGTTGGTGCAGGAAACCACTTTTGCACTTGTATTAGTGTGGAAAAACCACTTTTCGCACTTGTGTTAGTGTTGAAAAACCACTTTTCGCACTTGTGTTAGTGTTGAAAAACCACTTTTCGCACTTGTGTTAGTGTTGAAAAACCACTTTTCGCACTTGTATTAGTGTGGAAAAAACACTTTTTGCACTTGTGATAGTGTTGAAAAACCACTTTTCGCACTTGTGTTGGTGCAGGAAACCACTTTTGCACTTGTATTAGTGTGGAAAAACCACTTTTCGCACTTGTGTAGTGTTGAAAAACAACTTTTCGCACTTGTGTTGGTGTTGAAAAACCACTTTTCGCACTTGTATTAGTGTGGAAAAAACACTTTTTGCACTTGTGATAGTGTTGAAAAACCACTTTTCGCACTTGTGTTGGTGCAGGAAACCACTTTTGCACTTGTATTAGTGTGGAAAAACCACTTTTCGCACTTGTGTTAGTGTTGAAAAACAACTTTTCGCACTTGTGTTGGTGCAGGAAACCACTTTTGCACTTGTATTAGTGTGGAAAAAACACTTTTGCACTTGTATTAGTGTGGAAAAACCACTTTTTGCACTTGTGTTAGTGTTGAAAAACCACTTTTCGCACTTGTGTTGGTGCAGGAAACCACTTATGCACTTGTATTAGTGTGGCAAAAACACCTTTGCACTTGTATTAGTGTTGAAAAACCACTTTTCGCACTTGTGTTAGTGTTGAAAAACCACTTTTCGCACTTGTATTAGTGTGGAAAAACCACTTTTTGCACTTGTGTTAGTGTTGAAAAACCACTTTTCGCACTTGTGTTGGTGCAGGAAACCACTTTTTCACTTGTATTAGTGTGGAAAAAACACTTTTGCACTTGTATTAGTGTTGAAAAACCACTTTTCACACTTGTGTTAGTGTTGAAAAACCACTTTTCGCACTTGTGTTGATGCAGGAAACCACTTATGCACCTGTATTAGTGTGGCAAAAACACTATTTGCACTTGTGATAGTGTTGAAAAACCACTTTTCGCACTTGTGTTAGTGTTGAAAAACCACTTTTCGCACTTGTGTTAGTGTTGAAAAACCACTTTTCGCACTTGTATTAGTGTGGAAAAAACACTTTTTGCACTTGTGATAGTGTTGATAAACCACTTTTCGCACTTGTGTTGGTGCAGGAAACCACTTTTGCACTTGTATTAGTGTGGAAAAAACACTTTTCGCACTTGTGTTAGTGTTGAAAAACCACTTTTCGCACTTGTGTTTGTGCAGGAAACCACTTTTGCACTTGTATTAGTGTGGAAAAAAACACTTTTGCACTTGTATTAGTGTGGAAAAACCACTTTTCGCACTTGTGTTAGTGTTGAAAAACCACTTTTTGCACTTGTGTTAGTGTTGAAAAACCAATTTTCGCACTTGTATTAGTGTGGAAAAACGACTTTTCGCACTTGTGTTAGTGTGGAAAAACCACTTTTCGCACTTGTGTTAGTGTTGAAAAACCACTTTTTGCACTTGTATTAGTGTGGAAAAACCACTTTTCGCACTTGTGTTAGTGTTGAAAAACCACTTTTTGCACTTGTGATAGTGTTGAAAACCTACTTTTCGCACTCGTGTTGGTGCAGGAAACCACTTTTGCACTTGTATTAGTGTGGAAAAACCACTTTTCGCACTTGTGTTAGTGTTGAAAAACCACTTTTCGCACTTGTGTTGGTGCAGGAAACCACTTTTGCACTTGTATTAGTGTGGAAAAAAACACTTTTGCACTTGTATTAGTGTGAAAAACCACTTTTCGCACTTGTGTTAGTGTTGAAAAACCACTTTTCGCACTTGTGTTAGTGTTGAAAAACCACTTTTCGCACTTGTGTTGGTGCAGGAAACCACTTTTGCACTTGTATTAGTGTGGAAAAAACACTTTTTGACTTGTGATAGTGTTGAAAAACCACTTTTCGCACTTGTGTTAGTGTTGAAAAACCACTTTTCGCACTTGTGTTGGTGCAGGAAACCACTTTTGCACTTGTATTAGTCTGGAAAAAACACTATTTGCACTTGTGATAGTCTTGAAAAACCACTTTTCGCACTTGTTAGTGTTGAAAAACCACTTTTCGCACTTGTGTTAGTGTTGAAAAACCACTTTTCGCACTTGTATTAGTGTGGAAAAAACACTTTTTGCACTTGTGATAGTGTTGAAAAACAACTTTTCGCACTTGTGTTGGTGCAGGAAACCACTTTTGCAATTGTATTAGTGTGGAAAAACACTTTTCGCACTTGTGTTAGTGTTGAAAAACCACTTTTCGCACTTGTGTTGGTGCAGGAAACCACTTTTGCATTTGTATTAGTGTGGAAAAAAACACTTTTGCACTTGTATTAGTGTGGAAAAACCACTTTTCGCACTTGTGTTAGTGTTGAAAAACCACTTTTCGCACTTGTGTTGGTGCAGGAAACCACTTTTGCACTTGTATTAGTGTGGAAAAAACACTTTTTGCACTTGTGATAGTGTTGAAAAACCACTTTTCGCACTTGTGTTAGTGTTGAAAAACCACTTTTCGCACTTGTGTTGGTGCAGGAAACCACTTTTGCACTTGTATTAGTCTGGAAAAAACACTATTTGCACTTGTGATAGTCTTGAAAAACCACTTTTCGCACTTGTGTTAGTGTTGAAAAACCACTTTTCGCACTTGTGTTAGTGTTGAAAAACCACTTTTCGCACTTGTATTAGTGTGGAAAAAACACTTTTTGCACTTGTGATAGTGTTGAAAAACCACTTTTCGCACTTGTGTTGGTGCAGGAAACCACTTTTGCACTTGTATTAGTGTGGAAAAACCACTTTTCGCACTTGTGTTAGTGTTGAAAAACAACTTTTCGCACTTGTGTTGGTGCAGGAAACCACTTTTGCACTTGTATTAGTGTGGAAAAAACACTTTTGCACTTGTATTAGTGTGGAAAAACCACTTTTTGCACTTGTGTTAGTGTTGAAAAACCACTTTTCGCACTTGTGTTGGTGCAGGAAACCACTTATGCACTTGTATTAGTGTGGCAAAAACACCTTTGCACTTGTATTAGTGTTGAAAAACCACTTTTCGCACTTGTGTTAG